>NC_056565.1:33236469-33265755 GCF_013358625.1 Macadamia integrifolia | reverse complement strand
TAAACCACGGGATATGGTTCCTCTGGATCGCCAAAACAACCGTAGCCGAGTCAGATTCTATCCACATGCCCCTTGCACCCATCGCCTTAGCCATCATAATACCTTCCATGACTACCTCAACCTTTGCTTCATAAGATTTTTTTATTCCCAAAAAAAACGCTAAATGAGTTACACACCTGGCCATCATTATCTCGAACAATCCCTCCTGCTCCTGCCCTTCCTGGATTTCCCAAAGAGCTGCCATCCACATTAACCTTTAGCCAGTTTGGTTGGGGCTTACACTAGTGAACTTCGAGGGGGTGAACATGCTTGTGAGACACCACTGTCAAACCCAGTTTTCTGTAGCAAATAACATCAATCGGAGCTTTCACCTCCCCCTTCAGCTTCCCTACGCAAGGGCCAAGCTCTTGACGACTATATTCAAATAGTTGTATCGCAGCTCTGTAATTATTGTCATGCCGACATCTGTTCCTTTCCCACCAAATGTTTGCTGCAATGATGGAAAAAATCATCTAGGGAGTTTTAAGGTCTAAAACTCTAGCCTTTGTGTTCCACCATCGAACTAGGTTGTCAATTGACTGGTGCTGTTGCCACTTTACCTCAAAGCACTCAACAAATGTTTTCCAAACTTTGGTCGCGAAAGGGCATCTGAGGAAGATATGATTAATACTTTCTTCTGCTTGGTTGCAGAGAGTGCACCTGGAAGCAATATAGATCCCCTTATGCCTGATCTGCTCATCCGTTGGGAGTTTGCCGTGGGCTAGACGCCATCCTAAGGTAGAGATCCTAGGAGTTAGGCCTTTCCGCCAAACCAGAGAGTGCCAAGGGACCTTGCTAGCCATCCTTCTGATACCCTCCCATGCTGAAGAGGTAGAGGAAAACCCCAGAGTTGACAATAACCAGAGTAGGTATCCACTAAGTCACCTGAGGGGATTTTAATCCTCTTAATTTTGTCAAATATTCTGATGATCTCCACCGAGCTCACCTTAGGGATCGCCCATTCTCCACAACGAATAAAGTCATCCACCTTAGCATTGAATCTAAGAGCAGTCCAATCCATTATTTGAAGCTCCTCAAGCACTGACTTTGGTCCCACCATCTGTCCTTCCAAAAATTTGCAAGATTACCATTCCCAATAATCCATCTTTGATTCTCTTCCACAAAGCTCCAGACCTTTTTAACCCCCAATGCAATGGAAGATGAAACACCTTTATTGAAGCTGCCATCATTTTTAATAAATCGAGCCTTAAGGAAAGAGGTGGCCACCGTCTTCTCATGCTTGATTCTCCATACTAGTTTGCATAGCATTGCTCTGTTTGTGTCTCTAAGCCTCCTAATACCTAAGCCTCCTTCCTCTTTAGGCTTACAAAGGGCGTCCCATTTTACTGTAATTTTTCTTGTAGATTCTATTTCACCCGTCCAGATAAAATTCCGCATCCACCGTTTCATTGTTGCTAACAGGGAAGATGACCACTAATAAATAACAAAACTATGGTTAGGGATACCTACAATGACTAATCTAACCAGTTCTGTTCTTCCTGCCAAAGACAATGGGTTGCCTTTCCAACCCGCTAGGCGCCTCTTCACCTTGTCCATCACTGGCAGAAGGGCCTCTTTCTTCAGCCTTCCCTTAAATATTTCAACACCCAAGTATTGAGTCGGGAAGTTATAAATCTGAAATCCAATGGTATCAGCAATGATCTGCTTTCGATCTAGAGCAATCTTCCCGAGGAAGAGTTTGCTTTTCTCTAGGCTAATGCATTGGCCTGAAAATTCTTGGTATTTCATCAAGAAGTTTTTCAGGGTACGAACATACCTCAAGGAGGCATTGGTGAATATGAAGATATCATCCGTGAATAGAATATGCCCGGAGTGGCAGTGCCTCTTGGGCCATGGATTGCCTGGAGCTCCTTGCGCTGAACCAGACTCGATAGTCCTCTGGATAGAACTTCTTTGGCTATAATAAATAGCATGGGAGATATAGGATCACCTTGTCTTGCCCCGCGCTCCACCCCGAAGTAACTCTGAGGACCTCCATTCACAAGAATAGATATTTTTGACGATATCAGAAGTTGATGCAGCCAGTTGATCCAACTATTGGAGAATCCAAATTTACTCAAAACTTGAAAAATGAAAGACCAAGAAATAGTATCGTAAGCCTTCCTGATGACAAATTTCAAGCCAAGCCCCCCACCTCTGGTCACTGAGAACATTAAGTTTGCTAGCTTAAAGGCCATAGAAATATTATCATGAATCAACTTCCCCTTCTGAAATGCACCCTGCTCTTCTGAAATCAGCCGAGGAAGGAGAGGTTTCAGACGTATTGCCATAACTTTGGAAATAATTTTTTAAAAGAAATTGCCCATGCAGAGAGGGTGAAATCTATCCAGTGTGTTTGCTCCCTCCACCTTTGGAATTCGGACCAACAAACTGTTATTGACCTCGTGGGCCATGTATCCAGTGCTAAAGAATTGTCTCACCGCATTGCACACTTTCACTTCCACCAAAGACCAACACTTGCAAAAAAAGGCACCAGAGAACCCATCAAGGCCCGGTGAGCTATCCAGGTCCAACTCCCACACTGCCCTCCTTATTTCTTCATTTCCAGGGAGGGAATCCAACCTATAACAGTCCATTTGGTTAAGGACTTTCGGGATATTATCCAGTAAATCTGTATGGGTCTCTGTGGGAGCTTCTTTATGAAAGCGCTCAAAAAAATCGACAATATACTCCCCTATCTGATTTTTCCCTTTCACCATGGTACCGCCCGGCCTCTTGAGCGCTCTGATTGTATTTTTCTTTCTTGTCATTTTGACAGAAAGGTGAAAAAAATTGGAGTTTCGATCTCCAACTTTCAGCCATCTAATTCTTGCCTTTTCAGCTCAGATTTTTTCATGATTTTCCAAGGCCTTCACTAATCCGATCTTCGCGTCAGCTTCCAAGGCAAACAAATGGTCATTCATCCCTTCTCTCGCAATCTGGTCATGAATTTGGTTCAAAGCCATCTTCGCTTCCTCAAGCACTCTATTAATGTGAGGGAAGGCTGATCTCGCCTAGGTCTTCAAAACCCCTTTCAGTCGCTTCAATTTGGAAGTGAGAACAACAACAGGGGGTCCCGTAATCCACTCAGACTAGGATGATGCCACCACATTATTAAGTTCCTCGTGGTCCATCCAGAACTGATGGAACCAAAATGGATAGTTTAAGGGGTGCTGACTAGCAATTGAAGTCATCAAAATTAGTCCATGATCTGAAGCTATTCTAGGCAAAACCACTTGAAAGGAGTCTTGGAAAATGATCAACCATTGCTCATTGCAAAAGCTTCTGTGAAGCACTGCAGATATATTACCAGTTTTCCAATTGTTGCTCCATGTAAATTTTCTCCCACTCAATGGTAACTGCGACATGAAGCAAGAGTCCACCATAGCACTGTACTCCGCAATAGACCCCATGCTGAAGTTTCCTGGGCCCTTCTTTTCATGAGACTAAAGGGTAGCATTAAAGTCACCAACCATTTCCCACGAAGTGGGAGTGATAGGGGTATCCACAGCCAAGTCCAACCAAAGATCTCTTCTCTCTGCCCTAAAACTGCTAGCATGGATGAAGGAGACTTGCATTTGGGTGAGGTCCCAATTCAGAGCGACCGTAATATGCTGAGAGGATTCTGAGAACACCACCGGACAACCCAGATTTCTTTTCCACATAATCCATAAATTTGAAATTCTCCATGTTCTATTGTTAAAAACAAATTTATTGAAAAAACCTAACTTATTAAAAAATAAGTTTGGAAAATCACTCACAGAGACCATTGGTTCGGCGATACAAAGAAGGTCTTGGTCCTTCAGCTTAACTAAATTTCTCAAGGCGCGCTTACCGACCGCCTTCTTTATTCCTCTTATATTCCAAAAGAGAATCTTCATAAATTACTTCCTGGTACCAACCTGGCGATCAGACCTCAAGGCCTGCCCCATCACTGTATTGGCTTTTCCTTTCCTTCTAGCATCATCATCAGCTCTTGTGAGAGCTTGGTCAAGCTCTACGACTTCCTGGTGGTGAACAATTATCCTGCCTGTGTCCAGACCAGACAGAGATATTTCTGTAATCACGTGCTCAGAGCCGCCCTATTCCTGCCCTCGACCACTCCTTCCTCCTCTAGCCTATTATCAGCCTCCGCGACCACTATTATATATCACTTTACTCTTGCCAGGGTGAAGAGTTGTAGCATTATGAACACCTTCCGCCTCAATCACTCCAAGGCCAGAAACAGACTCATCCTCTTTAATTTCTTCCCTGCCATGCACAGAGTCCAACGACCCTTTTCCTGAAGAGTAATTTTTTGACTCTCCTGGGTCAGTTCAGACCCATATCCGCACCCCAAAGGATTGTCCACCATGGTCGGGTCATGGGTATTCCTTTCTTGAGTGCATGGATCATGTAGACAGATTTCCAGGTTGTATTCATTCAAAACGTTCTCCGGAGAACCCTCTATATTTGACAGATCCTCCACCGTTGGAATATTATCGTTAGAGGGGGAAATATCCTTAAGGAGAGAGGATTTTTTATCTCCTTCAATATGAGGAGGATTGTGATGGATCTCGTCGGAGGCCATATCCGCGCCATCCTCTACCTCCACCGCCTGTAAGTGTCTAGTAAAGTGGCATTCAGCGTCATCCGTGTCTACATGAGCTCGGTTTTGATTTTTCTTGGCTCTGCACTGCTCGGCAGCATGGCCCAATTTTTTGTAAAAAGTGCATCTCCCTATACCATCTTTATACACGATCCGTTGTTTGACCAGAAATAAACCTCCTTGCCTGGCTGTTTCCTTTCGACCTGGATTTCCTCCACTCTGGTGCCACCCATCGGCACTTCCACCAGCACCCTAGCATAGTTCCCTATAGTACCATGCAGCGTCCTACGATCCACCTCCACTGGCCTTCCTGAGGCTTTAGCCATGGAGAAAAGAATTTTTCCGTGCCAATACTCGTTGGGTAGTTCTGGATATCGTATCCACACCAGCTTGGTTTGAATAGGGTCATCATGGATACTGAACTCCGGCAGCCATCGCTGGAATCTAATGACTTGCCCTTTGACTTTCACGGGACCTCTTTTCCACATCAAGGCCATGTCTCCCTCAATTTCAAATTGGAAAAGAATGAATCCTTTTCCCAACGGCGCAAGGTTCACCTTACCCTTCATATTCCAGGCATTTTTTGCATCAGACCTCACTTCATCCAGGGAGATAAAGCGAAAATTAACCCGCCCAATTAAAGCGTAAGAGAATGATTGTAATTTCTCTTAGTACGCCTCCTGAGGAATAGTGATCTTTGTAAGGGTTCCAGCATGTATCGGATCAGGATGATCATCTATGTTCGGCATAGTTTTCTTTGCCGCAGCTGCGTAAGATTGTTTGCTTCCTCCATTGATAACCTTCTCTATAGGGTGATTCTTTTCAGCTAATCCACCAAAGACGACATTGGCAGTTTCAGAGACCGGTGAAGGTAGAGAGTAGTGTGCCGGTCTCTAAAAATCAGTAATCCTCCGTTGCTTCCCTCTATCGGGTGGTCGATCGCAAATCCCCCCATCCCTCTCAGGGCTTCTCTCTCTTGTGTTCTCCATCAAATTCTAGTCCTTTCATCAATACTTGATTGGACATATACTAAATCTCCATTCTTCACCACTACATATGATCGGTTGAAGTGTGAGACGGAAGAGGACTGACGTTGTTATGCAATCCTTGAGAGTGCGGGTATTATTTGATCTTTGAGGAAGCACTTTTGGTGTTGAAGATGTCACACCCTACCTCAAATTTGGCTAAGGTATGTGGCACTGGATTCCCTATCCAGTTACCCTACCATACCCAGGATCACGGACATAGTGTAGTAACCAAACTACCACTAGAGAATGTCTATCACAATTAGAGTACGCATATACAGTCCATATGAATCATATATGTGGTGATCAACTACAGTGATAAATAATAATACAGACCCAAAATACAAAATTTCACAGGTTACAATAACAATAAATAAACCTTACATCCCGTTAATAACAATAATAATTAATCCATCCAGCTACAATGTGTCTTGCAGACATAGCCTTACAACCGTACTGATCTTCTGTCCATCTCAACTCTAGTTCCACCATCTAAAAACATATATCAACGATGGGTGAACGTCATAGCCCAGTGAATGGGTGAGCAGGCAAGCACACACACACAAGTCATGATGCTAACACATTCACACACATATCATACCATAATGCCCCCACGCATAATCCACATGATTCATTTATTAATAAAGTTACTAAGCCTTAATATGTGGGTATAAGTGCTATAAGCAACATAGGTGTTATCTCCTACCCAGTACATCGGGCCTCAAAGATACAAGCTAGCTGCAAGTAGGAGTTAAGCAGTCTCAAAAAGAACCTCAGTCCCCCAGCTAACCCCTAAATAGTAATCCCTAACAACCATGGTCCCGGAATCTCACACCGTCACGGGTCTCCCATGTTGTATGACAGCCATGAGTATAGTATGTCGTACAATGCTATGCCATCTCAAGATACAGTACATCGTATCTGGGCATAGTAGTCCTCCATGACCTACCACCAAGTGGGATTAGTCAATACGTTACCCCCTATTGGCAAGGGGTTATAGCACTAGGATATGATCCTAACCATATGCATCTACATGCATCCATAGCATCCATGGCATCCAATCATACATCTATGGCCATAGTTGTAAGACTGACCTCTGAGCCCATGGTACTAGAAAGAACCTTGGCCACACCATGCCTCAGACCGTCAATGTTGTATCCATTATCACAACTATCATACTACACATCCACAAAACCTCGATCACATCAAAGTCTGTAAATCATGCCACATGTGAAATATATATTTTTATATAAAATAAATCTATAAAACAGAAATAATCACATTCCACATGAGCATGTAAAAACATAAAAATATATAGAAATAGTTAGTAAAATAAAACAATCACCCACTCACCTGATTCCCAAATCTGGTGTTCTTTTCATTGAATTTTCGATCACGCATATCGTCACCGGTATATCAGGTTCCTAGGTAAACAAATAATATTTGGGGTTTATTTTATTTTATTTTTCATTCATTAATTTCACTTCCTATAATCGTACTGAATTCCCATATTGGAATCCACACTCAGTTGATAAGGAGTATACTGATCTCAGGTCAGTATTTCCTCCAGTTGAACCCAAGCCAGTATGCCAGCTTAGCTTCCAATGCCTATGCAGGTCATTCACCCAACCTATGTAGCCAATGAATCCATTCTTGGACTACTGGAACTAATCTACAAATATTAGGTCACTAATTACCTATCTAGAGTTATTTGTAACCTGCATAGCTGTGAAATACCGTTGGGTGAGATTTTCAAGCACAGGTAGGGTCCATACTGGTATTCCACAACCCAACTCTTTTTCCAGACATATCTTCCTTATTGGGGTCACAACCATACCCTCATACCATACATTCATTTCTAGAGCAAGTAGGGTCACACACTCACAACTTGTTGGACAATTGGGATCAAATCTGCCCCAGAATCACAGTTCTATCAGGGCCAAACCAAATGGCCGGTTCCTTGGCAGAATAGGCTCTTTTCAATCCAAAACATCACCTTCTCCTTTGCAATTCTCTTTCCCGACCACCCAACTCAAATTTGGGTTTCTAGGGTAATTTATTGGGTCAGTTGGGTTCAATTCACCTAATTTTCACCCTGGGTGTGTCAACTAAATTTTCTGCTCATTTTTGCACAAAATTGGGATTATGTGGAGGCCAATCCACTCCCAATTATTGTCAATTTATCCCAATTAGGAAAAGCCCTATGACCTAAGGTTTCTAAGACAACCCCACTGTCAATTGGGTCTCAATTAGGTTCTAGGAATTGGGGCTTTTGCTGTGGGAGGCTGTATTAGGATCCCATAGGCAAATTCCCACTCCCAATTTCAATTAATGACTTACTCTACCCTTGGCCGAATTCTACCCTATCCAAAATCACTAGGGTGAGTTAATTACCTCTCTAGAGTTCCTGGGTGTCCATTTGCAATAAGGAAGACCCTGATGTAGTTGGTCAACTCACAGGTACCTTCTCCAACCCTGGCAGCACCTCGGGCAGCCTTTCCCTTCTTTTGGAAGCATAGAAGAGAGGTAGTAGTAGCAGCAAAAACAAAGGAGCACCAGCTATAGTAATGGCAGCCGCTTCTCTCTCTCCTCGCCTTCTTTCTTCCTCTCCTATCTCTCTCCTTCCTTCTTTTTCCTTTTCTTTTCTTCTCTGTTTCCTACGATTTCAACAGCAAAAGAGAGGAACAGTAGCCGACCTCTCCGAGCCCATTTATAGCTAAAACAGACCTATAAGCCTTCAAAATTAATCCATTTTTTTGTAAATCTTTAAAAATTAATAACAATTCACACACCTCATAGTTCTTCATGAAATTTATTGCATTAGAACCCTTAAACATGCCCCTATATAGGGTACAAGTGGGTGGAATCACACTGCAAAGGGGTGGGACCCACAGAGGAAAATCCTAATTTTTAGGTATTCTGCCACCCAAACCGGTTTGCCAACAAGTAGCTTGCGAGTTGCCTTCTTTTGGCTTCCCAGCAGTCTAATCCTCTGACTTGCATAGTCTACCATATGAGAGACCATTTCGACACCTTTAGACCATTTTTACCCCTCCTACTTGGTCTTTTAATTTGCTAGGTTCTCCCCTTCACAACTGTATGTAGGTGGTTCATAGTATGCAGTTCAGTATCCTTCTTGTCAGTCAAGTCCTAATACTAAGGTTCAGTTGCCTCAAAATTCAAGGTGTTGCAAAAGATCATTATGTACATCAAGAGCGGTGATGACTTCAACTGAAGGCAATGGCCTGCTCCTCCCCTCCCAATCCTTGTTTAAAAAAAAAAAAAAAAATAATAAAAAAAAAAAAAAAAAAACCTATTCCTGTTCTTCAACTTAATAAAATCAACTAATACACAAGCAAAAAACTCTCATTTTCCTCGTTGAGTGCCACCTTCAAGACAAATGTTCCTAATTAAATATAGCTCTTTGACCACATCAATCATGTCCATTTGATCCCTTGGTGGATCAACTGAACAAGTAACTCCAATTCTAATAACTAAATTATAGCTATCTTGCACTCTATCCTCAATGCATCTTTGACGTCCAGTACATCGCGTGCTCGGCAGCAAGAAGTAGGCAATCCAGGTGACTTGTCATATTTGTATTTCAATGTAGTCATGAGTACATTTCATGCTTTGACTTCAGCACTGCTCATTATGAGGGATCGAGAGTGCTAGATTTAGTGTAGTTGGATTGTTTAGGGTCCACAGATTATTGTGAGTGATGTGTTATATTGGTTACATGAAAGCTTGATATAGCACTCCTACTTTTGTCCTATCTCGTTAGGTCACAGACTCCATCTCCTGTATGATGAGTCATTCACCTATGGTTGAGAGACTTCTAGAATGAACAATTGAGTATATCAGCCCTATGTGGGCAAGTGGGAGTTGTTAGTCAAACTAGGACTTGACCCGGTTCATTCGTGGGTCACCCACTTGGGTTAATCATAGACCCACTAGGATTAGGAACCTTAACTGGCCAAATCTTTATAAATAAGAGGTTTGGCCAAATGAAAGCAAGATTTTGGACACAATCTCAAGAATTCTCTCTTGCTCTCCATTCTCCTCTGTCTCTCCCAATTAAGAGTGTGTATCTCCAAGTATCTCCTTGCACCTTAGATTTGCAGGGTAGAACTTTGCCTAGAGAGATTGCTGCATACTATCGATCATGACTGTTCGTGTGGAGATGACATGTACGACAATCAGATCTATTCCGCTACGAGGAAAGATACACTGAGGTAATCCCTGATTCTCTATTTGCTTTCCATTTAATAGATTGAGTCTCTACATATACCTATAAAGGTGGACCATTATTGGCCTCATTATTCAGCAATCCATGCTCCTGTTAATGGAGATCTAATGATCATCACTCTGTCAAAGATTACGGGTCATGCCAGTAGACGGTTGGGTAATACTCTCTAGCTACTACTCATTTATCAGTAATTTACTATATATAACTACTATTATTTTCTTTTTCTCATTATGCAGATGGGAACTCATGAGAGATGCCATTGTGTATCACAGAATAGCAACATATTTGCAACCTAATACCCTGGGTGTCTCTCATGAGACTCAAGTGCGAGCTTTGGAGCTATTAAAAGTGGTCTTGGAAGATGAGGGGAAGACACACTTTGATTGGATACAAAGCCATAGTAGACTGGTGGGAAAACCTGAACAAAATTATTGCTCAATCTTTTTTTGCTTAAGGTCAACAAGAATATATTAATAAAAGAAAAGTATAGAGAGAACCACTTGGGCAAATAAAATACAAAAGCCAGATCTCCTTTCCACCTTCAGCATTGCCATCAGCGAAAGAAGAGACCTGGACAAGAGAACTTTGGCTTAACCTCCTGCTCAACCTTCGACATTGCCATCAGCAGAGGAGGAGACTAAGAAAGCAAGAGACAGCTAACACAGAAGAACCAGCATACCACTTGAATCTGATTCAAGGTCTCTTAGTGGCATCCCAATATCATTAGATGTGAATCTGGGAGCATCATTCCATATAGCCGACGATCTTGTTGCGGCAGCATGCTTTGCTAGGCTATCCGCAACCATATTAACCTCTCTAAAGCAGTGAAGAATACTCTATTGAGTGTTATTCAGATATCTTAGTAAGGACAACCATTTTTGCTTAAAATTCCATGGAATAATCCGGTTTTGAATACACCAGACAACTGCTTGGGAGTCACATTCAACCTCAATCCTTGATAGCCGGAGGTCATTAGCAATTTGAAGCGCTGCAAAAAAGGCTTCAAATTCTGCATCATAATTAGCCGTAATTCCCTCAAAAGAAGAAAAGCACCTTATAGGCCACCCCACATGATCCCGAAAAATGCCCCCTGCGCCAGCATATCCCGGGTTCCCAAGTGAGAACTTATAAATATTAATCTTAATGCATCCACTCACAGGGAGTATCCACCCTAACTCTAAAATCTGCTTTAGTTTAGGACTTACCCTCGTCAACAGCAAGGAAGAGGATAGAACTAGCTCTTTTACCGATTTAACTTTTACTAAGCTTACAACCAATAAAGCATACAAGTCATTTAAAACTGCTTTCACCACAAGTCGAGATGTATGGAAAATGCTATCATGACAACGGTGATTTCTTTCGAAGCATAAATGATGTAAGATATGAAGTAAAACTTTATTTCATATCTGATTAATCGGAACAGAGCTATGTTTCCTTTTCCACCATGAAAAAAGCTCTTGAATAGATGGAAATCTCTGCCAATAAAGATAAAAAATAAAAATTAAATAAAATTAAAAAAAAAATTAAAAAACTCAAAATATCCTTATAGATCTCACCAGAAAAACTACAATCAAGAAATATATGAGTGAGATTTTGAATCAGCCATGCAGAGAGAACATTGTGAAGCAAGAGCAACTGACTGAGATCTAATTTGGTCGTCAGTAGGTAATTTTCCATGAACTAAATGCCAGCCCAGAGTCGAGACACGAGGTAGAGTTCCTGTACTCCATATTGTCTCGAACCAAGGAACCTTTGACTCATGCTTACGTATACCACCCCAAGTAGAAGAAACTCAATAGTTCCCAGACTGGGTGAGAAACCAAACTCGACGGCCTTGGAGTGAAACCGATGGAAGAGGGAAATTACTAATTTGAGAACAAATCAAGTGCAAGGGAGGATATCCCACCGTAGGCAACTCCCACCTACCCTCGGAGATGAAATCCAAGACATCAACACAAAGAGCTCCATTATAGCTCATTTTCAACTTCTCAGCAATTGAATAATTCACAAGCCATCGGTCATACCAGAATGAGATAGAGGCACCGTCCCCAACGATCCATTTCTCATTCGTCTTCACAAAATCCCAGACCATTTTAATTCCTTGCCAAATGGAGGAGCACATGTAAGAACTCCTGCGCATCCCAGATGAAATGAGGAATTTTCTAAGCAAGAAAGCAGCAACCAAAGATTTAAGATTTATCAGTTTTAATATACCAAGCTAGCTTGGAAAGCATAGCAAAGTCCACATCTCTCAGCCTTCAGATGCCCAGGCCACCTTCAGCTCTTGGCTTACACACCATGTCCTATCTCACTGTAATCACCTTAGCAATATCCATATCACCACTCTAAATAAAATTCATAGTCTATCGCTCCATCTGTGAAATAACAAGAGGATGGTCAGAAATACGTAGCAAAATTTTGAATTGGGATACTCCTCATCACCGATTTTACCAGCTCCACTCGATCAACTTGAGATAAAAGCTTTCCCTTCCACCCAGCAGGCCTCGCTTTAAACTTATCCACCAAAGGCATAATTAGGTCTTTCTTCACCCTCCCTTTAAAAATCTCCATAGCCAAATACCAAGTGGGAAACTAACATTTTGGAATATTTATGACCTCTTTGAGACGACATTTCCTTTCCAATTGAATTTTCCCAAAAAATACCTTGCTTTCTCTATTATGATAATTTGGCCAGAATATTGCTGATAAAGCTCCAAAAATCTCATTAAATTCTTAACTCCCCTAATGTCTGCATTAATGAATATAAATATATCATCAGCATATAATAAATGAGAGGGAGTAAAGGCATGCCTGGGACTAGGAAGAGTTCGCATCTTCTTATTCTGAATCAGAGCATGTGTTAAGTTTGTCTCGAATTCTTGACCCATTTTGAAGATTGACCCGATCCGACATATTTTGGTGGCGACCCGAATGGGAATTTTTCTGAGATCTGTGATGGAAGCAGAGGGATATAATGTACTGTTGCTTGTTGAGAAAGTCATTGTATTCTAGGGTTTTCACCCAGCTAGGGTTTCAGGGCGAGTTTTTCCTCGCCACTGCTAGGGTGTAATCTCTCTTCTGCATAGTGAATCTTCTTCTTTGCCTGAGGACGTATTACACCACCTTGGTGTGTGAACCTCGTTAAATCTCTGTGTCGTACGGATCTATTGTCCCTTTATTATTCGTGTTTCTTGGCGTTTAATCTAACAGCATGAATGCTATGACACAGGACTTCCTCTGCAATGATGAAAAGAATGGGGGACGACGGGTTTCCTTGTCTCAGACCTCACTTCACACCAAAGAACCCTAACGGGCCTCCATTTATGAGAACTGAGAGTCTTGTAGACACTAGAATCTGATGCAGCCTATCAATAAGGAGCTGAGAGAAGCCCAACTACCTCAGAACATCAAAAAGAAAACCCCAATCCAGTGTGTTATAAGCTTTCATAATATCCAGTTTTAGCGCCAAGCTCCCTTCAAACGACTTAGTGTGCATCAGATTAGCCAACTTTGAGGCCATGCAAATGTTTGAAGAAATCACTTTTCCCTTTGAAATGCTCCCTGTTCATCAGAGATTAATCTTGGGAGAAGCGAAGTCATCTGAGTAGCAATAATATTAGGGATAATTTTGAAGAAAAAATTCCCTAAGCAGATCGGCCTGAATTGACTCATTTTTTAAGCTCCAGCCACTTTTGGAATAAGGGTCAAGAAATTCAAATTAATGCCTTAAGTGATCACCCCCTCCTTAAAAAAAAAATTTGAATAGCCATACACAAATCAAACCCAACAATACTCCAACATATCAAAAAAAAGGATTTTGGGAAGCCGTCCGGACCAGAAGCACTATTCGGATTCAAGTCAAAAGCCGATAATTTAACCTGTTCCTCAGAAGGAATCGAGGTTAGATAATTATTATCTTCTAGAGTAATAATCTCTGGGATATTTTGTAGGATATCAGTCACCATAATATTCCCATCTTTCTTATGAAAATTCTTGAAATGCTCTGAGACAAACTGGCCAATCTCTGTAGGGGCGGTCAGCACATTACCATTCCCGGTATGAATTTCTCTAATATGATTTTTTTCCCTTCTAATCTTTGTAGACATGAAAAAAATTTGTATTTCTATCCCCACATCGAAGCCACTTCAGACGAGATTTCTCTGCCCACACATTCTCTTAAACCTGCAGAGCCGACTCCATATCCCTCTTTGCCATAGCCTCCTGATCAAATAATTCGTCTGAAATCCCATTTGCCTCAATGGAGTTATGAACTTCCTCTAAACCAGCTTGAGTTCTTTCCACCTCATGCTCTGCGTCAGGAAAATTCACCTTTGCCCAGGTCTTAAGATGGTTCTTTAACCTTTTCAACTTACCCGCAAAAACAAAAATAGGGGTACATACTAAAGGCGCTGACCATGACTTTTCTACACAATGCAAAAAATCATTGTGTTTTGTCAAAAACCTTTGCATTTGGAAAGGAATATTAGGCGGACGTGGAACACTTTCACATGAGACTATAATCGGGCAATGATCAGAGTAATTATTTGAAATCACATGCTGAGCACATGTGGGGAAAGCCGACAACCACTCTTCGTTACATAAACTCTTATCCAGCACCGCACGCACATTGCCAATCCGCCTATTGTTAGACCAGGTGAATTTACAGCCCGTAGACATAACTGGCATCAAAGACGTTACCTCCATCATAGCTATAAACTCCTCTACAGAGCTAACACTAAAATTTCCTTAACCACGCTTTTCATGGGAGTATGGAGTGGCGGTTTCTTCACACTCAGGTACGCACAATGATTTGCAGCCAGAATGTGCGATTTGAGAAAATGAGTGTGATGATGTGGAGGAGAGGCGGTCTTAGGGTGGTGATTCCCCAACCGGTCTTCAAGCCGATGGGCGTATGAGTAGCACCAACACAGGTCAATCACCTGGCAGCAACCATAAGGGAGGTGCAGGACCCTGTGGTCATCTAGAAGTGGTTCTGCCGATTCTAGAACCTGATAAGGCGCATGATGCAGTGGTGGATTCCTCTTTATTATTGGTCGCAGTTCAAGATAATGGTCGTACTACCATTGTTCAGCATGATTTGTCAAATGCATGTGTTGATGGTCAGGATTCAAATGCCCCATTCATTCCTGTGACTAGGTGAAATCAGGCAGAGTCATCTGAGACAGCCCAGAGACTTCAGCTTCGTCAAGAACTGGGTAAGGTTGATGAGATTTTAAGCCAACAACTGGGTGTGGGAGTGTCAACTCGTCACTCCACTAGATGTATTCTACGCCCCATTCCTCAATGAAGTACATTTTTTGGAACATTAGGGGCATAGGCAATGAGCGTGCTCGCGTTGCATTGCTTATTTTGATTCGTGAGGAGCAGCCCATTTTTATTTGCATTTTGGAGCCCAAAGTAGATACAAGTCAGTGCCCAAAAAATTTCTTTAGTGCTTTGGGCTACGGGATGGATTTTGTTTACAATAGAAGGGAGGAAGTTCACCCAAATATATGGTTTTTCTGGAAGGAATCCATTACTCGGCCAAAAGTGGTTATTGATTCAGATCAACATCTATCCATGTTGGCGGAGGTCGTGGGAGAGAAATTTCTAGTATCGATAATTCATGCAAAATGTTTCAGGGCTGACAAGCGACACCTGTAGTGTGATTTGTGTTCTATCTCTGGTACCTCTCTGCCTTGGATTGTCATGGGTGATTTTAATGCCTATTTGTTCTCTCATGAGAAGAGGGGTCCTGGAAGGTTCAACCAGGGTTCGGCTGAAGATTTTGCAACCCTTCTGGACTCAGCTTTACTCCTTCCTATTGTTTCTTCAGGCCTTAAATTCACTTGGACAAATAATAGGGCTATAGGAAATGTGTGTGCAGTGCTTGACCGTATTTTTTGCCATGATGTATGGCTGCAGCGTTTTCCTTCTACCACTCAACGTGTCTTGCCCCGAGGTTACTCTGATCACTTTCCTGTGATTGTGGATTGTAATGAGGTGCTTCGCCCCAATAACATTCCTTTCAAAATGCAGAGGTTTTGGGCTGATCATGAGGATTTTAAGAAAATAGTTCAGTAAATTTGGGAGGTTCCAGTGAGGGGTACTCCAATGTTTATTTTTGCTTAGAAATTGAAGAAGCTAAAGCGCCCTTTGCAAGCATGGGCTAGATCTGCATTTCCTCATATTGGTATGGAAGTTGACAAAACCAGATATATGCTGGAATTTGATTCAGAAGAACATAGATGAGTTTGGTCTTAATGAGACGACATTTGACCAAGAGCTTGCAGCGAGAGCAAATTTTGACAAGGTCTCTTTGCTTCAAGAAAAGCTTTGGGCTGAGAAGGCAAGGGTCAAATGGCTAAAGGAGGGTGACCGTTTCTTTAAATTTTTCCACATCACTGCCAAGATTAAACAAGGGTAAAATATTATTCGTGAACTTGAGGATGAAGATGGCACGAAGCTTACAGACTCCGGTGAAATTGGGCACTGCATGCCCAATTACTTTGAATTATTTCATAAGCAAGGCGTCTCAATAAGAAGTGATGAATTACTTTCGGTTATTCCTATGGTGCTGAATAGCAATGATAACAAATTTCTCACAGAGATTCCCACTCCAGAAGAGATTCATCTAGTAGTTTTTGACTTGGACCCGTCTAGTGCGGCTGGCCCTAATGGTTTACTAGGTATTTTTTATCGCACTTGTTGGGATATTGTGGGTTCTGATGTTTGCAGGGCTATAAATTGATTTTTTTAAAGAAGGGGTGATAACCAAAGGGGTTAATAATAATTTTTTAACTTTAATTACTAAAGTTGAAAATGCATGCAAAGTGGGTCAGTTCAGGCCAATATGTTTAAGGAATTTCTTCTTCAAATTAATTCCTAAGATCTTGGCCACAAGACTTTCCCTATTTTTGTATCATCTGATCTCTGAGGAGCAAGGAGCTTTCCAAAAAGGAAAAATTATTTTTTCCAATATTGGTGTTCCTTCAAAACTCACTAATATGATGGCGGCTAAAAGTTTTGGTGGAAATGTTGGGTAGAAGCTGGATATTCAAAAAGCTTTTGATATGCTTGAGTGGGGATTTTTATTTGATGTTATGGCCAGATTTGGATTCTCTCATATTTGGATTAACTGGATTAGACAGATCCTCCTTTCTTCACATTTATCTATTCTTATAAATGGCGGTCTAGCAGCCGAAAACTTTATCCTAGATCTGTTGAGGACATAACCCTATGCAGAAGACCGCATCTCTCTACGTCCTCTCAATGCTCAATTCCTATCCTGGAAGTTCACTGGTGCAAGCCCATGCGTGGTTGGGTGAAACTTAACACAGACAGCTGTTCTTTAGGCAACCCAGGGCATGCAAGAGGGGGAGGTGTATTCAGAGATCATGATGGCAGAATGTTGTTCAGCTATCACATTTTTCTAGGTGTCACTAACAGTTTCTCGTATGAGATTCGGAGTATAATTAAGGGCATTTCTCTTGCTCGCAAAAGCAATTTTAATCACCTTTGGATAGAGTCAGATTCCTCTGTAGCGGTTGGCCTTTTCCACCATAGGGTTATTCCTTGGTTCGTTTGTCAGGAATGGAGCCACCTTCTTAGCTATTTAAATAGCATTACTTGGAAGATTTCACATTGTTACAGGGAAGCTAATCTGATTGCGGATTATTTGGCCAAAGATGCAGCCAAGACTGGGACCTCTTCTGACGATGTAATCCTCTCTCATCGCATCACGAGCGAGTTGTTTTTAGATGAGGCAGGAAGAACAAGATTTAGATTTATGAGATAGTGGTAGTGAGTCTCCACTGATGTTAATGCCGAAGGTGGAGGCTTGCTTCTGGCTCTTAGGTTGTATTATATTTTGTTCATTTTCTTCTCTATTTTTAATACATATTCTAACCTTCTAGCGGAAAAAAAATGGGCGTACAGTAGCCTTTTTCAGAGTTGAAAGAGGAGTTCGTCAAGGTGATCCCCTATCCCCTATGTTATTTATCATTGCCGAGGAAATGCTTTGCAGGGGTTTGAGAGATCTTAGAGAAAAAGGTGTGGTAAAAGGTATTCCAGGTCCACGAAATGTGTTCACTTCATCCCACTTGCTATATGTTGATGACCTTTTGATCTTTATGAATGCTAGCTTAAGAGGTATTAAGAAGCTCAAAAGGTTTTTAGAAGATTATCAGGCATGCTCATGTCAGCAAATCAATCTAGAAAAAAGAAAAATTTTTCTTGGCTCGATCTCTGTTCACAGGAAGCGCAAGATTAGAGAGGCTCTAAATATTCCAGAATGCCATTTTCCAACTCGCTATTTAGGGGTGGATTTATTCAAATGGCATGTTAAAAGGGATAGAATCCTCCCTTTGATGGACAAATTTAAAGTTAGGTTATCAGGCTGGAAGGGAAAACTTCTCTCTTTAGCAGGAAGGGTTGAACTGGTGAAGACTGTAATGAGTAGTATCCCGATTCACAATTTCTCAGTATATCTATGGCCTGCTTCTTCTGTTGCAACTATGGAAATGTGGATCAGGAATTTTATATGGAGCGGAGATGCCAGCTCCTCCAAAGCAGTAGTTGTGAAATGGGGCTCTGTTTGCAAGCCTAAACAGGAGGGTGGACTAGGCATTCGTTGACTTAAGGATATAAATTTGGCTCTTCTGGCTAAACTTTGTTGGTACATAAAATCAAAGAACTCTTCTTTGGTTGGATTTCTGCAAGGAAGATTTATTGATTCTAAGGGATTATTAAAATCTCATGTTCTATCTTCCTCTATCATGTCAAGTTTACGAAACGTTTGGGAGTTTGTCTTAAACAATGCTTGTTGGATAGTTAGAGATGGATCAAAAATTAGCTTCTGGTATGATCGATGGATAGGTCAAAAGGGGATATATGAGGAGCTGACCTCTTCTCTTCCGACTGTTAGCTCTATGATGGCATTAGTTTCAGATTTTATTGATCATGGAAAGTGGGGTCTGCCTAAGGTGACTTCAAATGAAATGCGAGATATTAGCAATCGAATTCTTGAAATTCCTTTTCCTTCCATTGTTGTTGTAGATAAATTGGTGTGGTCTTTAACTGAATCTATAAATTTTACAATTCTTTCAGCTTGGGAATTTTTAAGGGTAAAGCATCCGAGAAAAATCTGGTCTTGTTTAACTTGGCTAAAAGGTCTAACTCCTAGACAAGCTACCTTTGGTTGGAGACTTGCTCATGAAGCTCTTCCCTCTGATGACAAAGTAAAGAAGCGTTCGATTCCATTTCCATCAAGATAAAGACTCTGCCTAAATAAAGAAGAATCCTTTAACCATCTCTTTTTTGATTGTAGCTATGTCTCTGAATTATGGTCAAGGATTCTTGGTTATTTTGATCAAAGGTGGATTGGCTTCCCTTCTATTGAGAATCTTTTTTCCTGGTGGAAAACAAAGGCTTCTAGTGTTCTCTGTAAGGACTTGTGGCTTCCTCTCTATGTTATAGTCCCTATGTGTATTTGGGAGGAGAGAAATAAAAAAAATTTTGATGATAAGCATCGCTCCCCCTCTTGTGTGGTGCAATCAATTTTGACTGATCTTAAAGTCTTCTCTATTCTAGCGCCTAGTAAGATTCATTCTGTTGCAGAGTTGATGCTATCCAAAAGGCTGCGTGCAATGGTGGTGAAGTCTCCTTAGAAGAAAATTTTGGAAATCTTTTTGTCCTTCCCTCCTTCCAATTTCTGTAAGCTAAACATTGATGGGTGCTCCTTGGGAAATCCAGGAAACTCAGGAGCTGGTGGGATTTTTAGAGATGACTATGGCAGGCCCTTGAAGTGTTTTTCGCATTATGAGGCAGTAGGGATGAATTTCATGGCTGAATTTGCTGCCTTCTTTCATGGTTTAAAACATGCTCAGGATATAGGGATGGAGAGACTATGGATTGAATGTGATTCTAATGGAATGGTTAATTGCATTAGAAACAATAAAATCCCTTGGTGCTTTGCTCAGAGGTGGATTTTTCATATGAGATATCTGAACAACATCTCTTGGGTTATCTCTCACTGCTACAGAGAAGTCAAATTCAGTTGTTGACAAATTGGCAAAGCATGGGGTGACCACAAAATCGTCCATAGATTGGAATAACTTTCCCTCTTTTATTCTTTTGGATGTGAATTGGGACTTCCAGAAAAGGCCTCGATACCAATTTATGTAATTTTCATATTTTGATTGAGTTATTATTCTGCTAATGGCCATGCCGAAGGTGGAAAAATAGCTCAATGTGTTTTGCGCTCTCTGTCAATACCTTTTTATGATTTATTGATATTCTTTTGCTGATCTTTAGCAAAAAAAAAAAAAAAAAAAGGATTTTACAGTGACATTGAAATCACCAATCGCCATCCATGGCAAAGCTGTGCCTGCAACCGCGCAAAGATATAACCAAAGTAATCTTCTATCCACCTTGAAGCAGCTAGCATGAATGACTGAAAGAATAAATTTGTTCCCATTAACCTCCATAATCAAAGAAAGAGGCTGCGAGGAAGACAATAAAATTGTAGGTTTCTTTATTTCATCCTTCCCCATGACCCTTATATTTGGAACCGAGTCCACCGATCCACCCTAGCATTAGATAATAATTCTGAACAGAACCTCATCGAAGTAAGCATTTTTAAAGGGCATTTCTCCGGGCTAAACTTCGGTTCGGCAAAACATACCACAGAGGGAGCATGAGGTTTGAGCAAATGACGCAACGAAGCTCTAGCACGTCAGTTCCCTATTCCCCTAATGTTCATAAAATAATCTGCATGGACTGCGGGGTTTGGGAAATATTACCAGGGTTAGGTGTCCCTCTTTCCTGCAAAATTTGATCCATCTCCGACAATTCTTGCACTCTAGCACTACGTCGTAAGATATTAGGATAGCATCAGGAGATGAGGACCTACGCTCCACAGTTTTAAAACCCTCCAGAGCGTCAAGAGCATTATTGTGGACTAAATCATAGTGTGATATAGCCAAAATAACCTCTCGGTGGGGGCAATGACACGTGTCACCGCTGGGACACGTGTCCTCCGCCAGATGAAGGTTCCAAAAAACCACTCACACTCGAGCACGCTCAATCACCGAGGCACGCCCGCAGAATCACGCGGGGTCACGTCGTCTGCATGAGGGGAATATTCCCCCAGAAGGTTGGACGTGTTCTAGTAGGACTCTAAGAGGGAAGAAGGGGAAAGAAAAACCCTAAGGCCGAAAAGCTATATAAGAAGGCACGGAAGAAAGGGGAAGGTAAGCTCTGAGACCCTCACCATTACTCCCTTATTGAACTGTGCAGCCGACCCTGACTTGAGCGTCGGAGGACTAACCCCGGACAAAGTTCCGGGCCTCCGTCGTCTGTGTTTGTGTAGGTTGGACTAGCGGGGTTTTTGGCAGCAACATAGTGCATCACCACTTTCCTTCCATTCTCAACACATTCAACCGTGGGTGGAGGGCTATGAGGTAGGACCGATTCATGGGAGTACATGTCATCCACGTCATCAACATTGAGAACTATCTCAATAGACCCACCACCCTGGCCAACAGTACCCAATTCCAGTAACGACTGAGAATTGCCATGGGATCCTTCAAGACCAATCTCACCGGATCCTTCAAGAGACTTACCAAAAGCAACCTCCAAAGCTATATCAACAGAATTAGGAGAGATACCCAAATTGGAAGAACCTACCATAGCTGGACTTTAAAAATAAGTAGGAGACCGCCCTCTATTTGTCAAGTGATCTTCTGGATCTGGACTTGCATGATTTGAAGGAGGAATTACCGCTGCAGCATCTTCAGTAAAAGGATTTTCCATCCGAGGTTGCTCACGAACTACTGGGCGCCAAACTCGTCGCCGATGGTGAGTGCTTCTGCGAGCAGCGTTCTCCACAATAGCCTGGTCGGTTGGCACCCGCACCTGCTCCTGCTCCTTGGATAAATCTGAACACACATCCGCGTACGATTCCTTGGAGCCTTGTTGCTCCCTCTCCACAAACAGCTCCTCCACCCGAGGAATAGAATCGTTGATATCAATGCAAAACCGAGAAAAATGGCCATATAATGACTCAGGAGTCCTTCGATCAATCGCCATCGGTCCTCCCACTGCCTTGGCCATGGAGAGGATGATTTCCTCATCCCAATATTCTTGGGAACCGAATCCATGTTAACCTATGCGTGATATCCTGTTGGGACGTATAAATGTCTTTTCGCCATTGTTGGAAACGGATAACAAGTCCTACACGAATGGGACCCCTTCGCCAAATCATAGCCATATCCGCTTCATTCATAAAACGAAACATAATGAATCCCTTACCAAGGGAACGCATCTCTGCTTGTCCCTGTAGTGCCCAATTTTCTTTGACATAATTCCGTAGAGATTCCATAGAGACAGGTCGAGGACTTACGCCAAATAAGAACTAACCGATGCTTGCCTAGTTGTCTATTATATGCCGTCTGAGGAATCTTGATTCTCGTCAATAGGCCATCCTTTACTGCTGTGGGTAGAGAATCAATCACTGGTAATGGGGTCTCCCCACCACCAACGCAAAAGTCCTCGTACCACCAAACACAGACGTCTCTATAGATTCCGCCACCGGTACCGCTGCCTGCATCGAATTGTGTTCTTCTGAATTCATCACCATAGGTGGGCTCCTCTCTGCAGTAGGGTTGAGAGGCATCGACCAAAGCATAAGATGCGATTCTCCAAGAAGGAATGGATCTGAGATCCATCTCTCCGCACCAAAATTACGGTTACCGCCTGCCGCCTGCCGCTTCCACAGACCTAGAATTCGAGTCTCACAAAACACCAGGATTTCCCAACGAGGGAAACCCTAGCGCGCTCACACTCATCCTGAACGCCGTTCAATTCCACTAACGAGCTCTGAAACCATATCTGTTTTCGTGTGCATGTTTGATACTTGGACTTAAATGATACAAGCTTGGACGGACATTGACAAGGGATGCAAATAAGACTACGTAAGTTCCATCTTGCTCAATCGAAGCGTTTCTTCCTTCAAAAATTGTCTCCTCAATATTGCACTTGCGAGATCTTCACTGGTAAGTAATAGTGTTTTTGTTATTTTTGTGTGTGTGTTGTTGAATTGGAAATATTAACTACCCTGCACATGTTTTGAGCCATGCTTAAACCTTACACATTCTTAAGTACATGACATTATTGTTATTGGTGAAGCCTGATCTCGGTTTAATCTGGAAAGTGTTGTTGATTCTTCCCCAGCATCAGCGAGGTCTCACTCATCGGAGAGTGGACTAGGGGTTAGGGGCGGGAGCCCCAACCTGAATTTCTTGGGAGTGGTTTATACTAAGGGGTCTTTTTGTACTTCTGGGGATTAGAGTTTCTCTATATTGTAATACGTCAAAATGCTATATATAGAGTGTTATCTCGTAAAGAGGGGAGTATTAGGGTTTTTTAATGTTTTAATTAGAATAGTGGAAGCTTTGGTTATCGCTAGGCCATGGACGTAGCCTATCTTTGAATATTTCCTAAGTAATTATATCTTTATTACAATGAAATTTACTTGAACTGACTAACAACTAGAATGCTAAAGCTAAGTAGTGAAATATTTCAAATAAATCCATTATTCCTTTCAAACATTGATATCACTGAACTAAATCCTTTTGTAGGTTATGCATTGATGAAGTGTGAGATGAAAGAGGACAAAGAATTTCATAAATTTCTTGAAGCTACTGGTGTCATTGGTCGTTCAGATAGCTTTTTTGGGATTGAAGACAGATACATACTTTTAACCCTCCTTAGGAGTAATGATCTATTGCAATGGCTTGTGATGAGGGCATTTCTCCCTAACCACGACACGGGCAAGGAGCGTCCTGACCAATGCTACATTGATACCTTATCTAGCCGTGCTGACACCTCGGCCCTCCATCAAGCTGTGCTACCACCCTGGCCCTCCATCAGCCCGAGCTGTCACCTCGGCATCTCAATAACCCGAGCTGCCTCCTCGGCACTCCATCAGGCTGTGCTGCCACTTCAGCCCTCCATCATCCCGAACTACCTCCTCGGCGCTCCATCAAGCCATGTTGCCACCTCGGCCCGACGTCAACAATAAGGTTCCCAGAAACGTGCTCTCGTCCACTCCTATATTCAAGGAACGTAATCCCTTTTCACAGAATAGGACTCTATCCACTACACGCCAACAGAGACATCTACAGCTCACATGGTTGGCATTTTCGAGATAAGAGGGGAATATTCCCCTGATATACCCTAGGATCTAGAATATTCCCCGCATTAGAGAGCCAATACCCTCGAGGACTCTATGCCTAACAGGACTCTCCACAAACGTCTCCCATCCTCCCTCCATCAACAGCCTATAAATATCAAGGTAAGCCTCCCTTAAAGGGGATCAATCACTTTTTTTACTAAAAAAGCTCTCTTGAGCATCTGCTGTGGAAAGATCTGACTTAGACATCGGAGAGTCCCCTGTTGGGTCAGCCTGGCTCTCCCTTGTCATCTCTTCTGTCCAGGTCGACTGGAGCACCAGAAACTGTAGGGAAGATCATCCAGTCAAGTTTTATCGCATTAGATTGGTGCCGTCCATGGGAAACGTTACAAAAAGCTACCTTGGATCAATGTAATTAAGGAGTGAGAAGGTCGTTTCTTCTACAACAACACGAGTAAGGTCCACTCGTAATTTACCATTTGGACGTCCTCATTCACCTCCAATGGCAGAATAGGAGAATGTCCCAGCGGAGACCCCTCCACAAAGGTCCCAGCAAGCCCGGCTAGATGCTCAAGTTGCCCAGGCAGAGGGAGATCAGCGCAAGCAAAACCCTCAGCTATCTCCCCATGTCCCATCATCCCGGGTAACTCACCCAAATATGGAAGAGCAGATGCAAAGCCTGCAGCTGCAGGTGTTAGTGACAAACACACTGGTGTAGGATTTCATATGTCAGTTCGGCTCGGCACTTCCTGTGCCACGGACTAGTTCAACCAGCCGCCTAGGCCTGTTCCAGGTAGATAACCCAACAATGAATCTCCTGACAATAGTTTCACCCCTCAATCAACATCCAGGAGGGGGTCGGCCAGAACATCACTTAGTGTTCATTCGATACCACCCCAGTCTCTTACCAAGGGGTGTCGGCAAGGTCCCATTCATGCCAAGAATGGGAGAGCTCGTCGTTCCGCTCGTCACCGGAGTCCAGAGACATATGATGACCGTAGATCCCACTCCGGGTAGGAAGACGCTAGCTATCACCTCAAAGACTCACTAGAGGTGCGCGTCCGCACAGAGAAGAACTCGAGAACTCCCAGAGGACAACTCAGCAAGATTCTCCCCATAGAGGTCAGGGCTCGCCACCAGGCCGACCAAAGGCGCACTATAGCAAGGTCAGGGTTGGCCTGGTGGTCACCAAGACCGAGGAAGAAGCCCCAGAAGAGCTGAAAGGGCATGCCACTCCTCGGATCACTGAACCAAGGAGAGAAGGGATGACTTGGAGAGCCGCATCCAGCACCTCACTGAGTGAGTAGAAGGAATGCAGAGGCAAAGGTACCCAATCGACATAACTGTAACTTCAGCCCATAATGCACTATCCAACTAACTGATAGATGCCGAGCTGCCCCCAAATTTCATGATACCCGTCTTTAATGGATATGACGGCACCACAGATCCCTATGATCACCTTCTGTATTACAGCTCAACCATGACAGTTCATGGTAGGTTAGATGCCATTCTCTATCGACCCTTCGCAGCCTCATTAAAAGGAGTTGCACTGGTGTGGATGTTGAGCTTGAGGCCCCGGTCCATCCATAGCTATGAAGAGTTGACGAGAGTGTTCCTCACACATTTCCAAGCAAGTATGAAGCAGAAGCAAACTACACAAAATGTGATGAACATGAGGCAGGGAGCAAGAGAGACTATAAGAGAGTTCCTTGCCCAATTCACCAAGGCGACGCTGGAGGTAAAAAACCTACCGAAAGGAGTGGCGTATAGCACATTGTGCAACAGGGTAATGCACCCTTATCTGGTCTAGTCTCTGGCCCTTGACTTGCCTAAAACAATGCTCGAGCTATTGAGACGGTGCAATCAATACGCCAACATGGAGGAAGTCCTGGCCACCAGAGGAATAGCTGACAGAAGTGATCAGTCAAAGAAGGAGAAGAAAAGGCCTCTGAGGCCTCTGAGCCAAAGAAGAATAGAACAGATCGTCTGCTTGACATAGCTGAGTTTGAGCGATATGAACTTGATCGTTCCCGAACAAACTTGCTCTTAGAGATCCAAGATCAGAAGTATTTTCCTGGCCTAGGCCAATGACGGCTAAACCAGAGGAGAGGAACCCTAACCGGTACTACCGGTACCACCCTAACAATAGACATGACACTGAAGACTACAAGTCTTTGACAATGGAAATCGATGAGCTCATCAGGGTTGGATACCTTAACAAGTATTTGAAGCAGAAATATGATGGGAACTGGCCCGAGCCAAGGAGCGATGATGCCAGGATGATCCGAGATAAAGTTGAGTTGCCCAATGATACAACCATGGACTGACCTGACTCGTATGAGAACTAGCCCATGGGTTCAGCCATTCTAACAATCATGGACGGACCCACGGTGGAATCAGTCAGAAAAGCCAAAGCACACATGCAATTCGTATGCATCACGAAACATCCAGTCAAAGCCCTCAGAACGGATCCACCCATTACATTCTCTGACAGAGATCTAGAAGAGTTGAACTAGCCTCACAATGACGCTATCGTAGTTCAATTAGTGGTGGCCAACCACCCCTTCCACAGGGTTCAAGTGGACACAGGAGCCTCCGTTGACCTTGTATCCTACGAAGCCTTTGTAAAACTGAGGCTTGGCACAAATGCCTTAAAGCCGGCCCTGGACCCTTGTACGGATTTTCAGGCCAGTGTAGACTTGCCAGTGACCATCGGATAGGGAGCTCAGATAGCCACTACCATGGTTTCTTTTATAGTCGCCAAGATCACCTCACCTTACAATGCAATCCTTGGCCGACCTGGTCGTAATGGCCTTGGGGTGATTGTGTCCACTAAGCACATAAAAGTCAAATTTCCCACCAGCAGTGAAGTCGGGGAATGCAAGTCCAGCCAAAAGGAATCCCAAGAATGCTATGCCAACTTCATTAAGTCTGTCAAGAAACAATATTCTGGCCTAGCATGTATGGTTGAAATTGTTGATTGCTGAGATGAAAGTTTCCTGACCTGAGCCGAGCCAATTGAACAGCTACTTACCATCCCAATCACTGAGGCCATGCTGTGAAAAACTATTTAGCTCGAAGCATTGCTGAGCTCCCAACGCTGCGACGAGATTTTGAACTTCCTCAGTGAAAACTTTGATATTTTCATGTGGAAAGCTTTTAATATGCCAAGCATCTCCAGGGTTGTAGTTGAGCATAGTCTGGACGTTAACCCTAGCTTCAAGCTTGTCCAGTAGAAGCGTAGGAACTTCGCGACGGAGCGGAACACCATCATCAATGAGGAGGTAGACAAACTCCTAGCTGCGGGGTTTGTGAAGGAAGTAAAGTACCCGACCTAGTTAGCCAATGTGGTCATGGTTCTGAAGTCCAACGGAAAGTGGAGTATATGTATAGACTACACCGACCTAAACAAGGCCTGTCCCAAAGACTACTAGCCTTTGCCCCGGATTGACTCCCTTATAGACTCAACTATAGGCCACGAGATGCTGACCTTTATGGACGCATATTCCGGCTATAACCAGATAAAGATGAAGGTGGAAGATGAGGAGAAAATTGCTTTCCTCACCACTCAGGGCAACTACTGGTACACTTCAATGCCTTTTGGCCTAAAAAATGCCAGAGCCACTTACCAGAGGATGGTGAATACAATGTTTTGAAGCCAGATCGGAAGAAATATGAAAGTTTACATTGATGATAGGCTAGTCAAAAGCACGAAAGGGACTGATCATGTGCTAGATCTAAAGGAGGCCTTTGATATCCTACGGCTGAACCAGATGAGACTAAATCCTACCAAGTGTGCATTTAGAGTAACCTCTGGGAAATTCCTGGGCTTTCTAGTATCACGAAGGTGAATAGAGGCAAACCCCTCCAAAATCGAGGCCATTCAAGAAATGCATCCGTCAAGAAACATTCACGAAGTTCAAAAACTGATGGGGTGCCTAGCAGCAATTAACAAGTTCTTGTTCCGAGCTAAGGATAAGTGTCTTCCTTTCTTCAAGCTACTAAAAGGAGGAAAAGTTCAACAGTAATTTTGTTGGATGGAGGAATGCGAAGCAGCTTTCGATGAAATCAAAGCCTGCCTAACCCGACCCCCTCTACTGAGCTAGCCAGAGCCCATAGAGAAGCTACAGCTTTACCTTGCTACCTCAGCGGTAGCCGTTAGTGCAGTCCTCATGAGAGAGGAGGAAAATACGCAGAGGCCGATCTACTATGTGAGTCATGTGCTCCTGGAAGCGGAGACGAGGTACCAGAGAATTGAGAAGTTTGCATTGGCATTAGTTATGATAGCCAAGAAGTTGAGGCCCTACTTCCAAGCACGAACCATAGTTGTACTAACTGATCAACCTCTAAGAAAGTCACTTCACAGCCCCAACATAGCAGGATATATGGTGAGTTGGGTTGTCGAGTTAAGTGAGCACAACATTGAATTCTGACTGATAAGTGTAATCATGGGCCAGGCATTGACTGATTTCTTGGTAGAATGTACGTAGACAGAAGAAGCAGCAAAGCTTGAGGCCGAGCCGAACCGAAAGTGGGAACTCTTTGTTGATGGATCCAGCACCACAACAAGGAGCAGTGCAGGACTTGTGTTGCGAAGCCCTGAGCAATTCATAATACAGTACGCCCTCAGATTTTTATTCCCAGTAATAAATAACGAGGTAGAATATGAAGCCCTAATAGCGGGAATCAAACTGGCTAAAGCTGTAATGACAGATGACCTGGTCGCACATAGTGACTCCCAACTAATTGTGAACCAAGTCAATGGGTAATACGAGGCCAAAGAAGAGAGAATGGCCAAATATTTGAAAGAAGTGCGTCATCTGGTGCCCAGTTTCAACATGTTCGCAATGGTACAGATCCTGTGGGAGGAAAATGCAGTAGCAGATGCCCTCTCCAAACTAGCTACAGTAGAACTCAGGGACTGTGCAAGCTTGGTATACTTTGAAGTACTAGACCAACCTACCTATGAGCAAGAATTGATGTGTAGTAATACGCAGCAAGTCGAGCTGAGCTGGATGGACCCCATTGTAGACTATTTACGAGATGGACATCTCCCAGGAGATCAGATAGAAGCAAGGGTAGTCAAAAGGAGGGCAGCTAAATACACTCTCCAAGGTGGAGCACTTTACAAAAGGGCAATATCCTGGCCCCTGCTGGAGTGCCTGCACTTGAGCTGAAGAGACACTTCGCA
>NC_056565.1:33194909-33236369 GCF_013358625.1 Macadamia integrifolia | reverse complement strand
CTTCATCTCATACACATACAAAATATATTAAAATATTTAAAGAGCATTATACTAACATATAAAATAATAATAAAATTACAAAATTAGCCCGTACGCATCCAATACTATACATGATTATGCAAACAACCCCTAATTCAGATACTCACAAAGGAATGAACTAAGACAATAAAAAAAAAGTATTAAATCATCCTCTAAATAGCTAGTTTATGAAATGATAGATTTAATCAGGTCAAGAACCTAATTTAACCCCTAAAATCATGAAGTCAAAATAATGCCTAATTAAATTGATAAGGAACAATAAATTAGCCCCTATCATAATAAAGCTGAAATGTGAACAATTTAATCAAGTGAATGTACCAAAACAGCCTCTATGAATCTATACTAGAGTAGGATAAAATTTATTGAGTAAAATACTAAACAGTCCCTAATCATCAAAATCAGGTTATATATATTTAATTCAAATAGGAATGTTAATGGCCCTTAAACCATTAATAGGAACAATTTATAACATGGAACATTTGGAAAGAAATTGATTTAATTAACTCATAGTGTCAACAACCCCTAATATCATTACTAAAACAGTACCTAATATGGATCAAGTAAAATGGAATGAAAATCATTGAGTACTATTACCAACATCCTCTAAAATCATCATTAAAACTGTATCTAATATAGAATATTTATACATATATATATATATATCATAGAATCCATCCATAATAACATTCAACAGCCCGTTAAAATTAATATAATATATATATATATATCAATAGAGTTTTAAAAGAAAATATCAATATACAGAGCCACATTTAAAAGATATTATCATGAAAACATACAAGAGATATAAAGAGTAGGAAAACTATAAATACACCAAAAAAATATTATCATATAAATATACAAGAGATATAAAGAATAGAAAAATACATGAGATTTGGCAACTACAAGGCTACAAAATCCTAAGCATTTATTTAAGATTTAAAAGGGTAAGAAAACAAAAAAAACATATGTGGAAAGAGTATGATGGTTGTACTCACATGTTGACAATATAGCTAGATTCATCCCTTAGATAAGGGTCTTCGAACCCTTCCTAGGAGGATAAATCGGTGGTGGATGCAACCTGAGTTATAGGGTCTTCTTCTCCTTCTACTCTTCCTCTTCTTTTCCAATGGATAGAGGTTGTAAGAAAACTATAGCTAGTCCCTTTTCTCCTTCTCTCTTTTGTCTCTTCCTCTATTTTCTTCTCTCTTTTCAAAATAGTAAAAATAATGATTGACAATGGCTAGCTTAGGTTTGGAGAAAGAATATTAATCAACTTATAACCTTCCCTAATTGAAAGTGTAAATCAAGGGATAGGATTGATGAAAGTTTTGAATGATTAAATCACTACCCTTCAAAATATTTTTAATTTATCCTATGAGTCATGACTTTATCCTCTTCCCAATCACTCACCTACTTACTTAAACAACTCATCAATTTATCTCTAATATAATATCCCATTCTTAATCACTCACATACTTACTTAAACAACTCATCAATTTGTGTCCAATCAAATTATCCTATTTTCAATCACTCACGTACTTACCTAAGGAAGCCATCAATTTGTTTCCAATCAAATATCTACTTCTCAATCACTCGCATACTTACGTAAACAACTCATCAAATTGTCTCCAATCAAATTAGATAGGAAATCCTATTATATATATGAATATATGTATGTATGTAATTTTTTGCTAAAAGTACCAAATTGTATCTTTATTGTATATATATACATATGTACATATATATATATATATATATATATATAAATACTGTAGGATATAAATTCAGGATAAGGCAATATATAAGAGATAAATGAAATAAATTTAAAAGAAATGTCAAGGGCATTACAATCCCCCTCCTTAAAAAAAATTCGTTCCCAAAATTTAAAACATCAACAGGTACAACGGAAATAGAAATAAGGAACAACAGGTAAAGATTCCCGCCAGAAAATATGCTGACCAAAATGAAAGATTCCTCTCGGCATTAACACAGAGTAGGGTTAGATGGTAATAACACTGTAAGTTTTTACTGCAGTGGCTTAGGTGTCACACTCAATCTTTGAGCAAAGTTCTTTGAGAAAAAAGAGTGTGTAGTCCCCGAATCAAATAAAACACATGCAGGATGGGAAGAAATAGATAGAGTACCTATAGAAAGCTTCTAAGAGTGAGGTGTCTAAATTGCAAGGTTAAAATCACAAATAAAGGCCAATTTTAAATTCTAAGATTAGGTAAAAAAAATTATAAACAAAATTTAAAATAAAAGAAAAATTGACTGGCACAAAGGAAGGAATGATAGTTTCACATAGGTGTACCTGAACAAAAGAGGATATATACCCGGGTTAACACAAGCGGATAGAATTAATTACCTAAAAATAGGATATCCTTGTATGACCACCATCAGACTTAGGAATTCTAAGAGACCTAAGGTAGGTAAGATATAATAGATCAAATCAAAGTCCAGGGTTCAAATGAAAGTGGTTCATCCTAAAGCTCAGTTTGAAAGTTTCTAAACCAATTTCTAACTCTAGGATTTTCAATGATTTCTAGGTTCAGAATACCCTAAGTTTATGCTCTGATACAATTCTGTAACACCCCACCTTCCATAAAGGAAATATGAAGATTAACGGTCCAAGGATCATGTTTCTTAGGGTCGAACCATGAATCAATAGAGTGATAAATCATAAGAAAAGTTCAAATATATATTAAACACAAACCTTAGAATAATAAAAGCGGAATTCTTTAAATTAGTAATTAAAAGTCTCCAATATTATCCACAACCAATTAAATCATTTAACAGAATTATTATATCCATAATTTAAATCTCTTAAGACAAATAATAAAATCTAGCATCAACAAAAATAGTAAATGTTCTACACGTCCTCATCAATCTCTTGGTTCCCACCACTAATCGGCATGTCAGAGTGCTCTCCATCTGGAGAATGATTTGGGTAAGTTTCTGGGAATAAACTCAGCAAGTAAAACTATATACAATATCCACAAGTTTAAAAACATCGGCACAATGCAATAACACATGCGATAATATATTAAAATAAAAATACAGCATTTATGACAGTTTACAAGGTCCAGTTATTCTCAGTGATTGTCCATTTAATTAATTCAATTACTTTGTCCCCCAGGTGCCCCACTCGCTCCGTGGCTTGTACATATATCATCCCACAAGCTCTGTGGCCAATGCATATCTTGACACCCAAGTAGCAATTAAAAGCCAAGGTCCCTTAGATGCCCCACACGCTCTGTGGCTTGTACATAAGTCATCCCATATGCTCTGTGGCCAATGCTTATCTTGACATCCAAGTATGTTATTAAACAAAAAGGAGTGACTCCAAGGTTAGGAGATGTAACTTGCACCACACACTCTATGAGCTGAATCTATGGAATATCCCACACATTCTGTAGCCAACATTTTAACCCATGATCCATACAATCTGCATCCCTTCTTGGCCTTAAAATCCCAAGTGTCAAATGTTATAGATCTCATTCATTATTCTATCATTTAAATGCACATGTGATGGAGCATATAACCAAGTGCACATTTTGCCACATGCAAATACACATAATTTTAAGAACTAAGCAATTCATTTTCCATTCATAATATAAAAAGAAAAAAATCTACACTTTATCTCATACACATACATCATATATTAGAGTATTTAAAAAGCATTATACTAACATATAAAGTAATAAAAAAAATTACGAAATTAGCCCTTACGCATCCAATACTACACATGATTATGTAAAGAACCCCTAATTCAGGTACTCACAAAGGAATGAACCAAGGCAATAAAAAAAAACACTAAATCATCCTCTAAATAGCTAGTTTGTGATAGGATAGATTTAATCAAGTCAATAACCTAATTAAACCCTTAAAATCATGAAATCAAAATAATGCCTAATTAAATTGACAAGGCATAATAAATCAGCCATTATCATAATAAAGCTGAAATATAATCAATTTAATCAAGTAAATGCATCAAAACGGCCCCTATGAATCATAGACTAGAGTAGGATAAAATTTATTAAGTAAAGTAAAATACTAAACAGTCCCTAATCATCAAATTCAAGTTATATATATTTAATTCAAATAGGAACGTTAATGGCCCTTAAACCATTAATAGGAACACTACATAACATGGAACATTTAGAAAGAAATGGATTTAATTATCTCATAGTGTCAACAGCCCCTAACATCATTACTAAAACAGTACCTAACATGGATCAAGTAGAATGGAATGAAAATCATTGAGTACTAGTACCAACATCCTCTAAAATCATCATTAAAACTGTATCTAATATGGAATATATATATATATATATATATATATATTCATAGAATCCATCCATAATAACATTCAACAGCCTGTTAAAATTAATATATATAATGTGTATATATATATATATATATATATCAACAGAGTTTTAAAAGAAAATATCATTATACATAGCCACATTTAAAAGATATTATCATGAAAACATACAAGAGATATATAGAGTAGGAAAAATATAAATACACCAAAAAAATATTATCATATAAATATACAAGAGATATAAAGAATAGAAAAATACATGAGAAAATGTTACGAAAAATACATGAGATATGGAAACTACAAGGCTACAAAATCCTAAGCATTTATTAAGATTTAAAAGGGTAAGAAAACAAAGAAAACACATGTGGAGAGTGTATGATGGTTGTACTCACAAGTTGACAATGTAGCTAGATTCATCCCTTAGATAAGGGTCTTCGAGCTCTTCTTAGGAGGATAAATCGGTGGTGGATGCAGCCTAGGTTATAGGTCTTCTTCCCCTTCTACTCTTCCTCTTCTTTTCCAATGGATACAAGTTGTAAGAAAGCTATAGCTAGTCCCTTTTCTCCTTCTCTTTTCTTCTCCCTTTTGTCTCTTCTTCTATTTTCTTCTCTCTTTTCAAACTAGTAAAAATAATGATTGATAATGGCTAGCTAAGTTTTGGAGAAAGAATATTAATCAACTTATAACCTTCCCTAATTGGAGGTGTATATCAAGGGATAGAATTGATGAAAGTTTGAATGATTAAATCACTATTCTTCAAAATATCCTTAATTTATCCTATGAGTCATGACTTTATCCTCTTCCCAATCACTCACTTACTTACTTAAACAACTCATCAATTTGTCTCTAATATAATATTTCATTCTTAATCACTCACATACTTACTTAAACAACTCACCAATTTGTGTCCAATCAAATTGTCCTATTTCCAATCACTCACGTACTTACCTAAGAAAGCCATCAATTTGTCTCCAATCAAATATCTACTTTCCAATCATTCACATACTTACCTAAACAACTCATCAATTTGTCTCCAATCAAATTATCTCATTTCCAATCACTTACATACTTACCTAAAGAAATCACTAATTTGTCTCCAATCAAATATCTCCTTCCCAATCACACATACTTACCTAAACAACTTATCAATTTGTCTCCAATCAAATTAGATAAGAAATCCTATTACTAGTATGAGGATAATATCTAGGGATAATTATCACATGATTGATTGGCTAGTTATCAAATCAATCATAAATATATATATATGAATACTGTAGGATATAAATGCAAGATAAAGTAATATACAAGAGATAAATAAAATAAATTTAAAAGAAATGCCAGGGGCATTACATTGGCATTAATAGACTATGGTCGGAATGTGACTTGGTAGTTGTGCTCGTGATAGTTTCAAAGGGGATGTTGCCTTGGTAGGTACGGTAAGGGTAGAATTCTCTTCTGTCCTATTTCTCTCGAATTGAATGGAAGATATAACATTACTTCAGAGAAGGAAATCCCATTGTTGATTTCCTTTCAAAGTCAATAGCAAAATGTTGTAACTCCTTCCTTGGAATCTTGGTCCTCCTTGGCCCAGGACGAGCTTTGTATGGATGCAAAAGGAAGATCAAGATTTCATTTCTTAGCCTATCATTTATAAAATTCCCTGAATGTGTAGTTTTGTAGCTTTTTCCTGCTAATGGCCATACCGAAGGTGGGAGCTACTACTCTCTCTGTTTGAGTGTTTTTTTTTTTTTTTCTTAGCTGGATTTCTCCAGCTTTTTCGTTTATTTTTTCTTTCTTCCTTTTAATACATATGATCTTTAGCGAAAAAAGGACAGGGGATGGGGGTGTTAGCTTGCTCGCGGAGTCCCTCAAGTTGTAGTGTACTACATGACATCCCTAGTTTCATTGAGCTCAATTCAACAAACTGTTAAATCAATGAGGTCCAATCCAATCACCAGACTAAAATGGGATGTGTCAAATATGTCTCTCTTTTTCTCATTTCTCATCATTTTTTGCATTATAATTCAATTATTTTGATATAAGAAGGAACCTTGGGCAACACATTATAGTAATTTGTTCCTTTGAGGAAGATATGGAGATTGTTTTGGAATGTCAATGATTCAGTGCCCCTTGTGGTCCTTCTAAATTTTTTGTTGGGTTCCATGCAGAAAGAGAAAGTAATATTTTTAATTTTTTCGCTAAATGGTCATTTGTATTAAAAGGGGAGAAAATAAATGTACAAAAAATGGAAACTAGAGAAAATAACAAACATATCTCCACTAGCTCCAAAGCCCACCTTCAGCATTGCCATTAGTAGGGAAGGGAGCTAGGAAGCAGACCAACACCAAATAAAGCAACACCCTGACAAGGAGCCAAAATGAAAAAAATAACTGTGTCATTCTGAAACGGGGTCTGCAATTTGCATCATCTCTCAGAAGGTCCTGGATCGAGGTAGACCACGAGGGCGCCAAGGAGCACGGCTCTTCTTTTGCCGCTGACCTAGCCAGATAGTCTGCAACCTGGTTAGCTTCCCTATATCAATGAGAGATCTTCCACAAAATAGAATCTAAATATGCCTGAATTGCCATCCATCTTTGTTTCACAAACCAAGGGGTCATACCCTTTTGAGTCAGGAGATCTACTACTGCTGAATAAAGTAATCCTTTTACATTATTACTTGGAAGTGAGTAGTCTACTGTGAAGATTTATAGGTACTTGGACACCCTCTTCTTAATGGTTAGTTTTTAAAGACAAGTTTTACCCTAGTCCAGAACATTTACAGATAAATAAAAAGGTATTTGAGACAAATTATGGCGGAGTCTGTGCTCCCCCACAGAGAAAACATTATCTCATAATTATTTTATGGGGTGTGATGGACGAAAACATGAACAAGATTGGGTCTACATTTACAAATTAAAACAATCACTTGGTTGAAGGACTTCCTTGACTACTTTATCAAACTTAATGTAAGAAGACCCTCCATGTTTGGTAGCAACTTCTGCTTTCTCCTTCCAATCCAAGACTTTCTTCCTCATCATTTTCCCTCTTTCACCTTCCATCAATTCCTTAACAAGAGTTTCGACCTCATCTCTCTTTACATCATTGTTGATCTCCAAGCCTATGCCCCAAGTAGGGCAAGCATATTGGCAATTTGTTTGTCGCTCAGCAAAGAATGGCCAGCACACCATTCGCACGCCACCACATATGCTTTCAAGCATAGAATTCCATCACAATGGGTAAGAAACCCTCCTATGGAGGAATGGAAGAGAACTTTATCTTGTGGGCATCAGCTCAGCACCAAACCTCCATCTTTGGTGTCTTCTATGGACTCCTCTGGCAAAATTACTGATTCCCCCATTACAGCATTAGCTCTAATGATCCACAAGAAGTGTTAGAACAAACACCAAAAACACGAATAATAAAGAGACAATAGATCCGTATGACACAGAGATTTAACGAGGTTCACACACCAGGGTGGTGTGCTATGTCCTCGGGCGAAGAAGAAGACGATTCACTATGCAGAAGAGAGATTTACACCCTAGCAGCGGCGAGGAAAAACTCACCCTGAAACCCTAGCTGCGTGAAAACTCTAGAATATAATGACTTTCTCAACAAGCAACAGTACATTATATATACTCCAAAAACGTGGGTCGACCCATCGGGTCGTGGTCGATCCGGTCAAACCATACCGTGGGGGCATAGCCCCCGCACCCCCATACGAGATCTGTGATGGGTTCCGGGCTTGGGCCTATCCGCCCAAGCCCTCTGCTTCCATCACAGATCTCAGAAAATTTTCCATTCAGGTCGCCATCAAAATATGTCGGATCGGGTCAATCTTCAAAATGGGTCAAGAATTCAAGACAAACTTAACAAGAAGGGATACTTGCTATTTTCCAACCCCCATGCGAACTCTCTCAAGTGTTGATCACTCATTACTGTGATACTTCCAAAATTCACATAAATAACTGAGTTAGGCTCCTTTTGATCCAACCATTCAAGGCATTCAAAGTCTTCTTTCCAAAGGCTTGATGGGATCGACTTCGAATCAGTCTGAGGCATGTTCTGGCTGAGCAACTTTAGTGGACCAACAGTATATATGTGAGGAAACTTACTTGCAATTGCACCCAAAACCTTGTGTTCTAGTTCATCAAATGTGTTGATTATAATGGCAGAGGACTTCAAACAATTATGTGCTTGCTGTCCTGAAAAATTGAGCATTGTGTGATTGGGATCAGTTGTTCTGATAAAGCTTGGGAGATCCTTGAGCCTGATATCTTGCATGCCTGGTATCCAATCAATTGGCATGTCAAGATAGCCATTGCTGATGTCGTTCTCATCTGGTGGGTAAGAGTCACATACATCTTTAGTGCAAGGACAGAATTGTAGCAATAGATAAATTAAGAGAAGGGATTTGCTGTCAGGCTGTGTTGCAATTGCGTTAGAACGGGGCAATGGAAATGCACACACAAGGGCATTCAAGGGAGGGTCGAGGTGATCATTTCACTATCCCATGTGAGAGGGTAGAGAAGGATGGTGTCAGACAACATTTTAAATTATTGTAACAAATTTGTATCTGAACAAGTACATACACTAAATATGAATAATTTAAAGAAACCAAGAACAATATATAAAATAATGGGAAAATGTTGGGTATGCTGCCGATATCAAGTATGCTAGCACCCATTGTGTCTATCTCTCTCTTCCCTTTTTTTAAAATGACCCCCATATCCTTCCTGAATGATATTCCATCATGTGTTCCTATTGGTGCTATCCGCTAGCATACTTGATATCGACGGCATGCCTATCCCTCACCCATAAATAACTATGACAGTTTCGGAAAAATTTTATATCAATAAGTGTTATTTTCACCGTTATCCTCCCTTTTGACCCAGAGGTGGTGAATTTTGAAACTTTCCAATGGGAAAACATAATGTGACTACTTGGATATATTGGTATCTGGTGTTCGGTTCATTATCTTTGATGGGAAAGAAGAAAAAAATAAAATAAAATACATATTAAAAGAAAAAAAAAAAAAAAAAGATTGACTCCTTCCACTTGTACCATTACCCAGGTCTAAAAATTAATCACATTTGAGATTAGGAACAAACTTCTTTCCATAGATCTTTGAGTCATGACTTTCTAAGAAATAGGCATCTTACCTCCTCTTGGGACCTTTGTTTTATTTTTTTCATCCCATGGCTATTGATGTATCATTCTTTTCTTGTATATGTCCACTCTCCCTATTATTATTATTCTTTTCACTAAAAGGTCATATATTCCTCTTCCCCTATTATGTTGTTTCATCCTTTGGATAATTGATTTCTTCCCTCCTAGTTTTGATGCCTCATCTTTTTGATACACGTTCTGATTTTGTTATTTGGGATCTTGCCCATGATTAGCCTTTTTGGTTAATGTGCCATATTTTTCCCTTCAATCATTTTTGATAATAATAATAATATCTATGAAAAAAGTCATGTTTGCATCAGAAACAATGCAAGAGACTTGAGGTACACTGGTGGAGGAATTGAGCTTTTTCAGTAGATCACGAAGAGGAGCCAAGCAGTTCTTTTGAACTGAAGCACACAATGTAGGAATATCCTGTGTGGCATCTTGGTCAGACGGTGGCAATCCATCAGGTATGGTTTCGAACTGGAAATCACTGAAACCCTTGAGAGCATCAGGAGCTTTGGATCTCAATAAGCGTTTGTGATTGAACTCAGTCAACACCAAGGTGATATGGAAGCCTCTTGAGTGAAGAAAGCTTGGCTAATTGCATCTTAGGGTTAATATGGCCTTGTGTTGGGAATGTAATGCACACAGCATGAGGCTTCTGGACTACAAAAGAGCCCATGTTTTCTTGCTTGCTTGCTGTGGAGATCCAAAATTTGAAGTGGTAGAGATCTTGTGCCCTTAGCACCTTAATTTAAAGAAGAAAAGCATTTTTTTTTTCTTTTTTTTTCTTGCTGTAGTGGCAGAAAGGACTGTTTGGAAGTGGAACTTGCCCTAGGCTTAGGAAAAGGTGGATTCTCCACCCCACCCCAATGAAAGAGGACTGACCAATGACCAATGACCAATGACCAATGACCATGTTTCTGCCCAATGATTGGTTGACAAATGACCAATGACCAATGATCATGCCTCTGCATGAATGCATGGTGACTTTCTAGTGGTACCTTTTAGGGATCCAAAGTAAGAAACGCATAAAATAAATTTGGGAAACTCACTATCAAGGTTGCCATGTTCACCCTAACACATGGACTTACATAGAGAATCACATTTCCCCATAGACACTCAGGCCCGTTTGATAACGTTTCAAGAAACGCATTTCTGTCGTTTCTGTTTCTAGAAACAGCAGAAACGGAGTAAAAAGCGTTTGATAAAACTATTTCGTTTTACTTATTTTCAGAAATAGAAATAGAAATTTTTACTTATTAATGGTTCAAGAAACGACCCAGGCGAAACAAGTTCAACTTGTTTCGCCGTTTCTGGAAACGACTTATGGCCATTCTTTCATTGGTTACTATCGACTTCTAAAAACTTGACTTATCAAACACCTTCAATTCCGTTTCTGTTTCTAGAAACGGAAATTTATGTTTCTACCGTTTCTTAAAACAGAAACGACAAAAACGTTATCAAATGGGCCCTCAGTGTTCTGCATCAGTACCATATATATTTAATACTGAAACGGCCAAAAAATTTTGTTTGGAGAAAAGTTTTTAAAAGTATTTTAACTGTTAAGAATTAAAGGGGATGGTAAAAAAGCGCAAATATTATTAGGTGAAGAAAGAAAAAATAAAAAATAAAAAGATAATACACACATATAAATTGAGAAATTACTATGTAATTTATGATTGCATTTTCAAAACAATTATAATCCAGTTATTCAAAAAAATTATTTATCATCTTTTCAGTTATCAATTAGTCTCTTAAAAAATATATATATTAAGACCTATTAAAGTATATTGTTATAAAAGAAGCATATTCATTAATCAAAGGTCCAGCAGGTGCCAACCCACATGTAGGGGTGTCAATTCCTAAACCGAACCGGTAAAACCGGCCGGACCGAACCGATAACAACCCGGACCAAACCGAACCGAAGCCTTATTGGTTCAGTTCGGTTTAGAGTATTGTAACCCCAAAACCAAACCGAACCGCACCGAAAACCGGATGAACCCGAAACCAAACCGAAACCGGCTCAAAACCCAGACCGAAACCGAAACCAAACCAGTAAGAAACTGAAACACTCCAAAATTCATTAAAAAAATCAAAATTTGAATAGTTTTGTATACATTTGTATGGAAAATCGAATCCAAACCAGACCAAAAACCAAAACCAACCCGGTTACAAATCGATTTAAGAAACCGAAGTTCAACAATTCATCATTTGGTTGTTTCCTAATGGCTCCATACCGGTTTAAAAAACCGATCCAAACCGAAATGAACCTAATAAATCCAAACCGGTACCAACCCGAACCCAAACCGCACCGAAGCCGACACCGGACCGAAACCGATAAATCCTTAATGGGTCGGTTTCGGTCACTTCCAAACTCACACCGAAACCGGTGGAACCGGACCGAAACCGGACCAACCCGGACCGTTGACACCCCTACNGAAAGAGAAAGTAATATTTTTAATTTTTTCGCTAAATGGTCATTTGTATTAAAAGGGGAGAAAATAAATGTACAAAAAATGGAAACTAGAGAAAATAACAAACATATCTCCACTAGCTCCAAAGCCCACCTTCAGCATTGCCATTAGTAGGGAAGGGAGCTAGGAAGCAGACCAACACCAAATAAAGCAACACCCTGACAAGGAGCCAAAATGAAAAAAATAACTGTGTCATTCTGAAACGGGGTCTGCAATTTGCATCATCTCTCAGAAGGTCCTGGATCGAGGTAGACCACGAGGGCGCCAAGGAGCACGGCTCTTCTTTTGCCGCTGACCTAGCCAGATAGTCTGCAACCTGGTTAGCTTCCCTATATCAATGAGAGATCTTCCACAAAATAGAATCTAAATATGCCTGAATTGCCATCCATCTTTGTTTCACAAACCAAGGGGTCATACCCTTTTGAGTCAGGAGATCTACTACTGCTGAATAAAGTAATCCTTTTACATTATTACTTGGAAGTGAGTAGTCTACTGTGAAGATTTATAGGTACTTGGACACCCTCTTCTTAATGGTTAGTTTTTAAAGACAAGTTTTACCCTAGTCCAGAACATTTACAGATAAATAAAAAGGTATTTGAGACAAATTATGGCGGAGTCTGTGCTCCCCCACAGAGAAAACATTATCTCATAATTATTTTATGGGGTGTGATGGACGAAAACATGAACAAGATTGGGTCTACATTTACAAATTAAAACAATCACTTGGTTGAAGGACTTCCTTGACTACTTTATCAAACTTAATGTAAGAAGACCCTCCATGTTTGGTAGCAACTTCTGCTTTCTCCTTCCAATCCAAGACTTTCTTCCTCATCATTTTCCCTCTTTCACCTTCCATCAATTCCTTAACAAGAGTTTCGACCTCATCTCTCTTTACATCATTGTTGATCTCCAAGCCTATGCCCCAAGTAGGGCAAGCATATTGGCAATTTGTTTGTCGCTCAGCAAAGAATGGCCAGCACACCATTCGCACGCCACCACATATGCTTTCAAGCATAGAATTCCATCACAATGGGTAAGAAACCCTCCTATGGAGGAATGGAAGAGAACTTTATCTTGTGGGCATCAGCTCAGCACCAAACCTCCATCTTTGGTGTCTTCTATGGACTCCTCTGGCAAAATTACTGATTCCCCCATTACAGCATTAGCTCTAATGATCCACAAGAAGTGTTAGAACAAACACCAAAAACACGAATAATAAAGAGACAATAGATCCGTACGACACAGAGATTTAACGAGGTTCACACACCAGGGTGGTGTGCTATGTCCTCGGGCGAAGAAGAAGACGATTCACTATGCAGAAGAGAGATTTACACCCTAGCAGCGGCGAGGAAAAACTCACCCTGAAACCCTAGCTGCGTGAAAACTCTAGAATATAATGACTTTCTCAACAAGCAACAGTACATTATATATACTCCAAAAACGTGGGTCGACCCATCGGGTCGTGGTCGATCCGGTCAAACCATACCGTGGGGGCATAGCCCCCGCACCCCCATACGAGATCTGTGATGGGTTCCGGGCTTGGGCCTATCCGCCCAAGCCCTCTGCTTCCATCACAGATCTCAGAAAATTTTCCATTCAGGTCGCCATCAAAATATGTCGGATCGGGTCAATCTTCAAAATGGGTCAAGAATTCAAGACAAACTTAACAAGAAGGGATACTTGCTATTTGCCAACCCCCATGCTAACTCTCTCAAGTGTTGATCACTCATTACTGTGATACTTCCAAAATTCACATAAATAACTTAGTTAGGATCCTTTTGATCCAACCATTCAAGGCATTCAAAGTCTTCTTTCCAAAGGCTTGATGGGATCGACTTCGATTCAGTCTGAGGCATGTTCTGGCTGAGCAACTTTAGTGGACCAACAGTATATATGTGAGGAAACTTACTTGCAATTGCACCCAAAACCTTGTGTTCTAGTTCATCAAATGTGTTGATTATAATGGCAGAGGACTTCAAACAATTATGTGCTTGCTGTCCTGAAAAATTGAGCATTGTGTGATTGGGATCAGTTGTTCTGATAAAGCTTGGGAGATCCTTGAGCCTGATATCTTGCATGCCTGGTATCCAATCAATTGGCATGTCAAGATAGCCATTGCTGATTTCGTTCTCATTTGGTGGGTAAGAGTCACATACATCTTTAGTGCAAGGACAGAATTGTAGCAATATATAAATTAAGAGAAGGGATTTGCTGTCAGGCTGTCTTGCACTAGCGTTAGAACGGGGCAATGGAAATGCACACGCAAGGGCATTCAAGGGAGGGTCGAGGTGATCATTTCACTATCCCATGTGAGAGGGTAGAGAAGGATGGTGTCAGACAACATTTTAAATTATTGTAACAAATTTGTATATGAACAAGTACATACACTAAATATGAATAATTTAAAGAAACCAAGAACAATATATAAAATAATGGGAAAAGGTTGGGTATGCCGCCGATATCAAGTATGCTAATACCCATTGTGTCTATCTCTCTCTTCCCTTTTTCTGAAATGACCCCCATATCCTTCCTGAATGATACTCCATCATGTGTTCCTATTGATGTTATCCGCTAGCATACTTGATATCGATGGCATACCTATCCCTCTCCCATAAATAATTGTGACAGTTTCGGAAAAATTTTGTATCAATAAGTGTTATTTCCACCGTTATCCTCCCTTTTGACCCAGAGGTGGTGAATTTTGAAACTTTCCAATGGGAAAACATATTGTGACTACTTGGATATATTGGTATCTGGTGTTCCGTTCATTATATTTGATGGGAAAGAAGAAAAAAAAAAAGATTGACTACTTCCACTTGTACCATTACCCAGGTCTAAAAATTAATCACATTTGATATTAGGAACAAACTTCTTTCCATAGATCTTTGAGTCATGACTTTCTAAGAAATAGGCATCTTACCTCCTCTTGGGACCTTTGTTTTATTTTTTTCATCCCATGGCTATTGATGTATCATTCTTTTCTTGTATATCTCCACTCTCCCTATTATTATTATTATTTTCACTAAAAGGTCATATATTCCTCTTCCCCTATTATGTTGTTTCATCCTTTGGATAATTGTTTTCTTCCCTCGTAGTTTTGATGCCTCATCTTTTTGATACACGTTCTGATTTTGTTGTTTGGGATCTTTCCCATGATTAACCTTTTTGGTTAATGTGCCATATTTTTCCTTTCAATCATTTTTGATAATAATAATAATAATAATAATAATAATAATAATAATAATAATAATAATAATAATAATAATAATAATAATAATAATAATAATAAATTTAAAGCAATACCACAGGACGTATTAAGAATAAAACTTCTAGGAAATTACAAGTAATCAGTGAAGAACTAAATGAATCCCACCAATAAGAATCGTTATGAAATTAAGAGCAAAAGCCAAAGATATGATATAAGCTAAAGACACAATCCTTTCATTGCTAAGATTGAATTGAAGAACAATATTAATTAAAAGGGAGAAATACTTGAGAAAAAGAGTACCTTTAAGTGGTACAATGCCTCTTTTGATAAGCTAGCTCATCGAAATGGAGATAGCCCATTAAACCACAAGCTGAGGCAGTCCAAAATTGAACTTCAGGGATGCCTAGTTCCCTGGCAGCTTCTATGGAAAAAGTCATGTTTGCATCAGAAACAATGCAAGAGACTTGAGGTACACTGGTGGAGGAATTGAGCTTTTTCAGTAGATCACGAAGAGGAGCCAAGCAGTTCTTTTGAACTGAAGCACACAATGTAGGAATATCCTGTGTAGCATCTTGGTCAGACGGTGGCAATCCATCAGGTATGGTTTCGAACTGGAAATCACTGAAACCCTTGAGAGCATCAGGAGCTTTGGTTCTCAATAAGCGTTTGTGATTGAACTCAGTCAACACCAAGGTGATATGGAAGCCTCTTGAGTGAAGAAAGGTTGGCTAATTGCATCATAGGGTTAATATGGCCTTGTGCTGGGAATGTAATGCACACAGCATGAGGCTTCTGGACTACAAAAGAGCCCATGTTTTCTTGCTTGCTTGCTGTGGAGATCCAAAATTTGAAGTGGTAGAGATCTTGTGACCTTAGCACCTTAATTTAAAGAAGAAAAGCATTTTTTTTTTTTTTTTTTTTTTTTTTTTGCTGTAATGGCAGAAAGGACTGTTTGGAAGTGGAACTTGCCCTAGGCTTAGGAAAAGGTGGATTCTCCACCCCACCCCTAGTGAAAGAGGAATGACCAATGACCATGTTTCTGCTTTTATTGAAAGGTCCAATGATTGGTTGACAAATGACCAATGATCATGCCTCTGCATGAATGCATGGTGACTTTCTAGTGGTACCTTTTACGGATCCAAAGCAAGAAACGCATAAAATAAATTTGGGAAACTCACTATCAAGGTTGCCATGTTCACCCTAACATATGGACTTACATAGAGAATCACATTTCCCCATAGACACTCAGTGTTCTGCATCAGTACCATATAGTTAATACTGAAACGGCCAAAAAAATTTGTTTGGAGAAAAGTTTTTAAAAGTATTTTAACTGTTAAGAATTAAAGGGGATGGTAAAAAAGCGCAAACATTATGAGGTGAAGAAAGAAAAAATAAAAAATAAAAAGATAATACACACATATAAATTGAGAAATTACTACATAATTTATGATTGCATTCAAAGTTCAAAACAATTATAATCCAGTTATTCAAAAAAAATATTTATCATCTTTTCACTTATCAATTAGTCTCTTAAATATATATATATATATATATATATATATTAAGACCTATTAAAGTATATTGTTATAGAAGAAGCATATTCATTAATCAAAAGTCCAGCAGGTGCCAACCCACATGATAGCTTGAGTCTTGATTCCTAAGAATATATATATATATATATTGGATAAGAATTCCTATCTCAATGTTGAGAACCCAATTAGTGAGTAAATAGTTACCATAAGATTTAAAAGTAAATGATAAATAAAATATACTATATTCCCAAAAGATTCCCCCTCACGCAATAATGAGACAATAATACTCCTTCCTACGTTACATTGTGACACTCCATCCTTAGTGGTCTAATTGCCTATAGATCTGTAGACCATCTGAGTGTGCTGATGATAAGTTGCTCTTCTATGGAGTTTACTTCTTCTTATTAATTTTTTATTTTAACTCCAAAAATTGACAACCCTTTTGTTTCTTAAGGGTGAACGTGTATATAAAAACAAGGAGTATAAGGGAAAAAAATCGTCTGTAACAATCTCGTACAATTCCGTGAAATATCATTTTCAGGGGGTGACGTGTATTGATACCAATGCAATGGTCCACATCTGATTTAAATGACTCTTCACTGATTTAAGATTTTATTAGTTGTACCAGATATGGATCATTGCATTGGTATCAATACACGTGTCACTTTCTAAAAGTGGTATTTTACGGAATTGTACGAGATCAAAATTACAGACGATTTCAACTCAGAGTATAAGAGGTTGACAGAGAAATCATCAAATGGTCAATCAATTGGTGCCTTCTAGGTTCTAACACCGGTGGGGTATATATCATGTATATCCAAGGAGGCAAGGAGAGGGAGAGGGAGGATTTGGCTCATCTTCAATTCCTACTTCTCCAATTTCCTTCCAATTCCACTTAATGTAATGATACCTGTCCTCCAACAGATCCAACGGTTCCTATATCATATGATATAGAAATCTGACACCTAAAACGGCTTAACCTTCTTGCAAAACAAAACCAGAAATCGTCTTCCTTTTTTTCATATTGATGCCAAAACCCAAAACCGTCTCTCCCTAAAACATTCTTTCACTGTTTCCAGATGCAGCCAAGAACTGCTCCTTTGAAATCTAAATTACTCCAATGCCCTCTTCCTGAGTGAGAGAGAGAGAGATAGAGCTTAAAGCTACCAAAAGAAAGAGAGAGAGAGAGAGAGAGAGAGAGAGAGAAGAAGAATTGAATAAGCAAAGCTACCATAAGAAATGGAAGCAGAAACCCAGAAAATTTTTCAGAATAGAAAAAAAGCATTGAAGTTTTCTCTAGGTACAATCTAAATGAAAATCAGTCAGTTATATACCTGTACTTGATCCGCCCAATCAGGAGGAGATGGAGGTAAAGGTTTGGAACCAAAAACTCAAAAGAGGGACCATAAAAAATGGCAGAAAAAATAGAGAAGAGAAAATGATCATTTCTTGTTTCAGTTTCTATCGTCACTGGTATCTGTGAAAATGGAGCTAATCCTGGAATTCAGTCTTCTCCCAGATGGCGTTTCTGACCGTACTCAAGTCCCTGCCCTTGAGAGTTCTTCCAATCCCTTCATGCACAGAGAAAGAAGAAACACCATTCTAGCTGATTGCTTAGCTATGAATTCGTGAGGAGGGGCCCTGCCTTCTCCACCATCCTCGTCGTCATCATCATCGACGCCACCGGCAATCTCTCTCCTCGAAAAGAGTGTTTTGGGGAGAGATGGTTTTGGTTTTGGGTTTGGTTTTGAAAAAAGGTTAAGCCGTTTTGGGTTTCAGATTTCTGTGATATAGGAACCGTTGGATCTGTTGGAGGAGAGGTGTCATTAGATTAATTGTAATTGAAAGAGAATTGGAGAGGTAGGAATTGGATCCGAGCCAAATCCGGAGAGGGAGGGATGTAGCAGAGGTGTTTACTGCTTGGGAAGGAAATTAAAAATAAAATAAAATAAAATAAATAAATAAACAGAGCCACATACAGGCGAACAGATAGAAATCCAAGAGGTGTTATCTGAACATTGAAAGGGAAAGGAAATGATGGACCATATAAAACCTGGGCCAATTGGAGTGTTGGACGACTTAATCTGTCTTTATTGTAGAGATTTTACAAAAAATGGGTTGAGAACATTGAGGGTCATTTGATTTTGTTTCTGCTGTTTTTGTGTCTAGAAATAGTAAAAATGGTTTTTTTTTTTTCCCATTTTTGTGTTAAGAAACGATTTTTTGAATTGTAAAAATGTTAAGTTTGTCTAGAATTCTTGATCCGTTTTGAAGATTGATCTGCTCCGACATATTTTGATGGCGATCGGAATGTGGAAGTTTTCTGAGATCGGTGATGGAAACAGAGGGGTTGGGCCGATAAGTCGACCGGATCGACTACAAACCGATGGGTCGACTCGTGACTTAGAGTATATAATGTACTGTTGTTGTTGAGAAAGTCATTGTATTTTAGGGGGTTTTTCGAGCTAGGGTTTTAGGGCGAATTTTCTCACTATTGCTTAGGTATAATCTCTCTTTTGCATAGTGAAACATCTTCTTCTTTGCCCGAGGACGTAGCACACCACACTGGTGTGTGAACCTTTTTAAATCTCTATGTCGTGCGGATCTATTGTCTATTAATTTTCGTATTTCTTGGTGTTTGATCTAACAAAAAAGGTGTTTGATTTTTTTGTTTTCCGAAACGTTTCAACAGTGTAGTCAGATCCAAGACAGGAGTGAAGGCACGACGTTGTAGGTATACAACTCACGAGTGAAGGCATTGTTAGATCTTTTTAGGGTTTCACATCAAACTTTAATTGATTCTCATACAAACAACTAAAACACGATATCAAATTAAAACAAATGTTTGAATCAAAATATAGATGATTTGTATCTGTCACCTAGTATGTTAAAGACGATTGATGTCGATCACTCCTGCTTTCACTCTCTTGGCTTGGCTATGGATCTTCTACAACCTTTTAAACCTCCTTGATTCTCTCACTTTAGTGGTAAAGTGGAGAAGAGTGAGTAATGATTGTAGAGACTCAAAACCTAGTATTTATAATACTGTTATATACCCAAAATCCTAAATCACAATGGGTTAGGCCAGCATATCCCTAAACTTAAGAGTAGACCGAACCGGTTCATGCAACTCGATTCTCACTCATTTAATTATCCTAAATAATTAATTTAGCTAATAAATCCAACAATCTCCTGCTTGAGCTACATTAATTATAAGGATATCTTTTAAATTGTTGTGACCATAGAATCTCATTATATTAATCACTCTTATTGTGATTCAGTTGAAAAATCACTCACATTGAACGAAAGCAGAAGATATACCTCAATATATAGCATACAAAAAAAAAAAAAAAAACATAAGTAAATTTCTCAACACGAATCTATGTGGGTTATTAACATGGAAATATTGACATATCTTTAAATAACACTATTGTTATTCCATATAAGTCCTTAACTGTGATATTAACCTTTACAGTGGTAAATCGCCTTTGATCTGGGATTAATATCTAACTGTGACTTTTTGCCTATAAATTGTAGCAAACATTTCTTTTGAACTATGATAATTATTGTCTTTTAAATTTTAACAACTACTGCCTATAACTGTGACAAACATTTCCTTTGAAGTGTGGCAAGTATTACATTTTAAGCTTTGGCAAAAATATTACATTTAATTGAGGTAATTACTACCTATAAACCATGCTCAAATGAAATCATAAACAATCAACAAAGAAATTGATGATAGAATAACTTTGCATAAAATAAATGTTAAAATCGAATAAATAACCTAATTGTATAATCTATCAAACTGTGCCCAAAACATAAGAGCTAAAAAGCATAAACAAGTAATTAACAAGAAGCAAAGCTCCCACTAACTAAGCATTTTAAAAACTCAATAATACTCATGCTAGAAACATGATATTTGAACACTCCCATTAGAAAAGTCTTTGTAATAGGCATGCCAACATCCTGTCAGTGACTAAGGGTTGAAACTAAAACTGTATCACTATCCTTTAAGACAGAAATTCATTAGTCCTCTTACTTCTTGTATTAACTATAAAAAAAAAACACCAACATTTGAAAATTCAATCACCTTTGGGCAAAAGAACTCCTAAGTCAATATCCTTTTCTAACGTGTAATGACATCGCCTTTGGAAAAATGTCATCTTTGCTGTCAAGAAATACACAATTAAATTCAATGTCCACAAACTTTGATGACATCACCTTTAGGAAATGCTACCTTTACTGTTGAGAGAGACGCAATTGAATTGAATGTGCCACTTTGGTGGATTTCACTCAATCCTATCATGTTTTCTCCATTGGAGATATATCTATGTATAAAAACATATATTTAAATGTGTTACTAGGACATAAATCCATATAAGAGTCACAACAGTAGCTACATTCATATCCTTTTGGCTAAGAATGCACTGGTCCTCTTGTAAATTCACATTTACTGTGGAAAGAACAATAACTTTTGAGATACCCTCACCTTTGGGCTTAGAAACCTCTAGGTTACTGTCATTTTCTTTAACTTGGGCGACATCACCTTTGGAAAAATGTCACCAACTTTGCTGTCCCAAGAAAAACCATAGAAGAATAAGATGTGCCACTTTGGTGGATTCTATCCCACCCTTTCATGGTTTTCTGAAAATTTACTATGCAACTAAGCATGTGTGGAAGCTTATACCCAGTTTAATTCTAACATCATTCATTCATCATACGATGTTCCAAATATGACATGCGAGCACAAAATATCATTAATTTTCTACTTACGTCATTCATAAATGACTTTTCAATATCATGATAATGATAAATTAGTGCAGAAACATGTGCAAACATAAATATATTGTGGGAACACACACTAGTGTTATTTGTACAACTATTGATAGAAATATGACATAAAATTGTTGTAGAACTGAAAATTAGAACAAAAATCTTCCCAGAACAAAATCAGGGCAATAAATATGACTCAGAATAATTTCAAAGCCGATATAAAACAAAAACAAGACAGTATAAATGTTCCCAAACAGTAATGGAATAAAAATTTTTGGTCTCATTTTTTTATATTGAAAGCAACCCAAAATACTGAACATCCTCCACTGATCGAACCATATAAAACATTTCAGAGTATATATATCCATCCTCTCACTGGTTCGACCAGTTAAATAATTATCCACAACATCCCAAGTATATGATAAACTACATCATGATGACCAATGGTATTTATTATTCACAAGACCTTGGGACTCATAATAGAATTGATTCAAATATGAAAAACCTCATTAGGCATTATGTGAAGACTGACCATTGCCAAATAAGACCCATTTCAAGTGATAAAATTTTTCACAATCTCACAGTGACTAATAACATAGTTATTTTTCAAAGCTTTAATCAATGGCCTCTTAGTTCTATGACTAAATACAAATATAGTATAAAATTTCATATAAACATATCATAGAACAAATTAGATTATTACATGTGGCCCAAAACAATGAATCCAATGTTAAAAAACAAAAAAAAAAAAAAAAAAAAAAAAAAAAAAAAGATTTCAATTTAGCTTTTAAATGATCCTTAAATTAACGTTTAAAGTGGTTTAAATTAAAACCCAAAAACCACCAGAATCCAAATATACCCTTAAGCAACTGTTCAATGCCTTTGTCTTATAAGTTACAAAAAAACAAAACCTTGGGATCCCTGTCTTATAAGACCTAAGCAAACAGGCTTTTAAGTTACTATTCATTTAAGAAACAAGCATATAGGATTTTTTTATTTAATATATTTAACCTTCCAGATCAATGCCGGTTAACTCGGGTATTCGGGGTCAACCTGACCGGTGCAACCATGGCTCAGTTCATTAGTCCCGATGTAGTCTAGTTGGTTCAATTTGGCTTATGATTCAAGTGAACCCTTTTAATGGGTTTTAATTTTGATTTAAAACTACCAATGGGCCTAAGCCCATTAATCTTTTAAACAAAAATCTCAAAACCAGTTGGCCCATTAAGTTTTTTTTTTTTTTTTTTTTTCTTTCTTTTTTAAAGAAAAGAAGCAAATGCGCAGCCCAAACCTTTAAATATAGGGGATGCTGGGCTTAACGCCATTAGCTCATAAAGAGAGAACAAACTTTAGTCACCATAACAATAGTTCCATGAGACGTTATTTAATGCCCAATTGAAATTGGTAGTAAAATTTAAAGCAATCCATTATAACTATCCATATAAGAACTCCATGGATTTGGAAGGACCCATACAGCTGTCCAACATAGCACCAATAGAGTTGTTCTAAAGAAACTTATTAAAGCAAAATATCCTCTTTTAATTCTCTTTAAATAATAATAATAATAATAATAACTAATTACATACAATAACTTACCTTTATTATATGAAAAAATAATCAAGAATCCGAGATCTGACATTTGTTGACCAAAACGAGTTATTGTTTCCTTATAGCCATTTAATGGGTTTTAATTTTGATTTAAAACTATCAATGGGCCTAAGCCCATTAAAACAAAAGTGAAAATTACTGTTATATCTCCATCTACTTCCTTCGTCGTTTGAAAAGAAAAGAAGAAATCTGGTAAGTGTTTCAACAGCCGTAGCCGCCACCGCCACCAGTGCTGGGGTTGGCCAATACTGGAGGTCAACCACAACCACGGTGAATACCCACCATACTCTAGCGACCTCAACGAGCCAGATATCGATGACGCTGCAAGGGGTTGGGCTACATAGCCGTAGCCACGAAGGTCTCTTGCAAAATCAGTTTCAAAAAGGAAATCAAGTCTGCTAAGGTCGTTTCTCCCAATACTTCCACAAAATTAATTAACGATCTCAGCCACGAAAAACCCATTTAAAAAGACATAAAAAATAAAACTTAAAGTCCTTTTTAATGGAGGATCTCCATAAACTCAATGGTTCCTTAGATTGTAAATTAAAAATAGGCATATATTCTACCTATCGATTCTAGTTCTATATGAGTTGCCCCTAATACCATTTGTTAGATCTTTTTAGGGTTTCACATCAGATCTTAATTAATTCTTATACAAACAACTAGAACGCGATATCAAATTAAAACAAATATTTGAATCAAAATATAAATGATTTGTACCTATCACCTAGTATATTGAAGACGATTGATGTTGATCGTCCCACTTTTACTCTCTTGGCTTAGCTATGAATCTTCTGTAGTCCCTTAGACCTCTTGGTTCTCTCACTTTAGTGATAAAGTGAAGAAAAGTGACTAATAGTTGTAAGGACCTAAAAGCTAGTATTTATAATATTGTCCTGCACCCAAAACCCTAAACTACGATGGGTTGGGTCAGCACATCCCTAAACTTGAAAATGAACTGAACCGGTTCATACAACTCGATTCTCACCCATTTAATCAACCCGAATAATTAATTTAGCCCATAAATCCAGTAAGCATAACATTGGATTTGCAGGTATGCTTCATGGAGATGAGCTTCAGAAAGATGAAGGTAATTCGAAACTTTAAACTTCGCACAGCCAGGTTGGAATCGCCGCATCAGGATAATGAGAAGTTTCAACAATGAGTTAAGGTTAAGGTTGCAACGAGAATTTAAAGGGAAAGGAAGTGAAATTTTTATACTTTAAAAGAAATGTTTATAATATGATTGTATATACTACTTAATATTTTTAACCATAATTAACAATGATATAGTTTACATGTAATTTTTACTTTACATATTATAACAAAGGGTTTTGAATGCAAAGTAAAGTGAAATTTTATAACCAAATATGAAATGATTTGAAGTTAATGTTAAAGTCATATGAATAATGATTACATATATTTCCTTTTTTTATTATGAAATTTTCACTTTTCTTCCCTTCAATTCCCCTTACAACCAAACATAGCATTTATGTATTATAGCAAAGTATTTTGGATAAAGTAAAGTAAAAATTAATAACCAAATATGAAATAATTTGAAGTTGATCACATAGTCACATAGGTTAATAGTTACAAACATTTCTTTTTTGAAGTATGAAAATTTCACTACCCATCCCTTTTATTCCCCTTACAACCAAATGAAGCATTCAGTTTTCACTTCTCCCTCCCTAGTTTTAAAACTATAACCCCACATCTTTTCCTCCTTTTTTTTCTAAGCCGCCTTCTTCTTCTTCTTCTACTTCTACTTTTACTTCTACTATGGTGCTGTACATTTTTAACACATCTCTCTCTCTCTTTTTATATATATATATATATATATATATATATCTTATGACGTTGGTAGGGGAAGGACATATTACAAGGAAAGTGAGAGGTGGGAGAAAGGAGTAGGACCGTGGGACAGAAGTGGACAGGACAAAGGGTGAAATGTTGGGGCTTGAAAGGACAGATATGTGTCCTTCTGGTTTACTGGGAAAATTAATAGTTACAGATATATTATAAGGATAAAAATGGAAATTCATTAGGTACCCAATGTCTTTTACCCTAAGTAAATAAACAAGCATTATATGGACTAAATTAATCTTTAATAAACGCAACCGAAGAGTTAAATTAAACCCATCAATGCTTCTGCAACTCTTCATCGGCCTCTCATGCATCATAATTTTAAATGGCACATTAGGGGGCAGCGGCAACCCAAAGCAGAAGGAAAAAAAAAAAGTGGGGTAATTACCCCTACTAAAACATTAATAGCTTCTTGGATACACATTCACAAATCACAAATACGAATTAATTGAAAATGGACTTTTAAATTTCTCCCACTAGCTCTCCTTCCGCTTTTTTTAACAACGTTAATATTGAAAATGAAATTAGGATAGAGAGAGGACTAATAGTGTAGAAATGCTAGAGTAGGACTATATTCTCATATTTTGACAATATTTAACTTTCCGCAACAAAATCCAAAAAAAAAATCAAATATGATATTAAAGATAATCTTTTTAGCCAATAAAATAATAGGACATATGAGGAATAATAGGACTTAAGCTATTAAGAAGATTATGCCTACATATATCCATTAAAATACTCACTTGGTTGGAGGACTTCTTTAATTACTTTTTCAAACTTACTGTAAGAAGACCCTCCATGTTTGGTAGCAACTTCTGCTTTCTTCTTCCAATCCAAGGCCTTCTTCCTCATTATTTTCCCTCTTTCTCCTTCCATCAATTCCTTAACAAGAGTTTCAACCTCATCTCTCTTTACATCATTGTTGATCTCCATGCCTATGCCCCAAGTAGTACAAGCATATCGGCAATTCGTTTGTTGCTCAGCAAAGAATGGCCAGCATATAATTGGCACTCCACCACATATGCTTTCAATTGTAGAATTCCACCCACAATGGGTAAGAAACACCCCTATGGAGGAATGTAAGAGCACTTTTTCTTGTGGGCACCAACTCACCACCAAGCCTCTATCTTTGATTTCTTCCATGAACTCTACAGACAAGATTGCTGATTCACCCATTACAGCATCAGCTCTAATGATCCATAAGAAATGAAACTTGCTATTTGCCAACCCCCATGCAAACTCCCTCAAGTGTTGATCACTCATAACTGTGATACTTCCAAAATTCACATAAACAACTGAGTTAGGCTCCTTTTGATCCAACCATTCAAGGCATTCAAAGTCTTCTTTCCAAAGGCTTGATGGGATCGACTTCAATTTAGTCTGAGGTATGTTCTGGCTCAGCAAAGCTAGTGGGCCAACGGTATATATGTTAGGAAACTTGCTTGCAATTGCATCTAAAACTTCATGTTCTAGTTCATCAAATGTGTTGATCATAATGGCAGATGAAGACTTGACACAGTTCTGTGCTTCCGATCCTAAAAAATTGAGCATAATATCATTGGGATCAGTTGTTCTGATAAAGCTAGGGAGATCCTTGAGCCTAATATCTTCCATGCCTGGTATCCAATCAATGGGTGTGTCAAGATAGCCATTGTTGATGTCTTTCTCATCTGGTGGGTACATTAAAGAAAAAGAGACATATAATTAGTATAAGTGACATTTGATAATTTTCTCATAAATTAATTTAACAAATTTGTATCAGATATGAATACAAGATATGAATTATTGAAAGACACTAGGACAAAAGTCTAAATTATGGGAAAAAGAATCGTAGAAAGCAGCATGGACTCTACATCCAAACATAGGGAAAAGCAAAATGATCGTCCTGCCCCCATGAAAAATGGAAGTACCACCACAGTTAATGCTTCCATGTGTACTCATATTGGTCCCATGCTAGTGGGGCCATGCTGTTTTTAGAGAACTTTGTTCCTTAAATGATTGTAACAAATTTGTATCAGAACAAGAATACAAGATATGAATTATTGAAAGACACCAGGACAAAGTCTAAATTATGGGAAAAAGAATTCTAGAAAGCAACATGGGCTCTACATCCAAACATAGGGAAAGAAGAAATGATCGTCCTGCCCCCATGAAAAATGGAAGTACCACCACAGTTAATGCTTCTATGTGTACTCATATTGGTCCCATGCTAGTGCAGGGCAACGCTGCTTTTAGAAATTTGTTCCTTAAATGATTATAACAAATTTGTATCACTAAGGGCCCGTTTGGTATCGTTTTTGTTCCAGAAACACCGTTTTGTGTCAAAAACGAAAATTTCAGTTTCTGTGTCAAAATCCAGTTTTTAAACGAAAAAATGGTGTTTCAAAATTTCAGATTTTTATCAAGAAATTTTTTTTAAATGGAAAGAAACTGAGAAATGGAGTTCCGTCAAATCTCGTTTTTTCAGTTTTTTTTTTTTTTTTTTCACTTTTTGTTCTAAAAAACAGAAACGGACCATAAGTGCACCAAACAGAAGATTTTGTTTTTTCGTTCCAATAGAACGAAAAAACTCCAAAAACGTTTTTTTAGAACGATACCAAACGGATTCAAGAAACACCGTTTCGTTTCAAAAACGAAAAGTTCAGTTTCTGTGTCAAAACGCAGTTTTTTAACAAAAAAATGTTGTTTTAAAATTTCAGATTTTTATCGGGAAATTTTTTTTTTTTTTTTTTTGTAAAATGGAACGAAACTGGGAAGACAGAACTTCATTTTGGAGTTCAGTCCAATCTCGTTTTTTCAGTTTTTTTTTCACTTTTTGTTCCAAAAAAACAGAAACGGACCATAAGTGCACCAAACAGAAGATTCTGTTTTTTCGTTCCAATAGAACAAAAAAACTCCAAAAACGTTTTTTTAGAACGATACCAAACGGAGCCTAGTGTTGATCCTAGCTAAAGTTATCCTCTTTTTGAGAGAGAATGAAAGTGAAATCTATAAAGCAATCTCTTTCGAAAATATGAACAAACTTCTTTCTATTAGTTCCATATGACATGACAACCTAAGAAATAACCATCTTGCCTTCTCTAGGGATTTTTGTCTTATTTCACCCTCTAACTTTTGATGTATCATTCTTTTTTCGGATACTATCACTCTTCTGAAATTACATTCTATTTACTCAAACTCTCCTATCATAAATTTTACCTCGTACTTTCCTAAAAAATGAATTCTTATCTTTTATTCTCCCCTGTTATTTTAAAATGACAAAATTACCCTCCAATTAGCCTATGGACTGGTTTTCATCACCGGTCTTTCTCCTTCCCCTTGGAATGCAGCGAACCATTCATCCTCTTACTGCAACCCCACGATCAACCCCACCCACCCTGCAAATCCCACAACTCCGTCACACCCTCCCCTAACCCCTCTGCGAATTATCCCCTCCCTATCCCAACTCTCACTGTCAATATTGGTTTTGACTACATGGTATTCAAAATCAATTTGAATTTAGAATCCAGAGCTTTGGATTTTATATCGGTTTGCCATGTTACCCAACTCAAAAGATTATTACTTGTTTCAGATAGCCGACTTACAAGCCGAGCTGGAATAGATGAACAAAGAAAACCACTTTCTTGGATAAGGAGGAGTGTTGGCAAGGAAGAGAGCGACACCAGTGATCGCAGGGATGGGTCCCCAAATTGAATGCGTCCAAGGATGTTGATCAGTCTATAGAAGCAGGCAGCCAAGTTCCTTCTCCCGGGCTCATAGTCAAAGAAATGAAATCTTGAAGGATAGTTTGAAAAATAATAAAACCTAGGAAGATTTTTGAAGATTTTTGTGAAGCCAAAGGGAAAGTGAAATTATTCCAGGTAGCAGGAACTTAGCTGCTGCCACCTAGGTAGCAGGAAAAATTTTCTAGCATGGGTACTTTGGCCATTTTAAAATACCAGAGAGAAGAAGATGTAAGAGCCCTTTTTTTTTTTTGGGGGGGGCGGTGTTGAGAAGAAATGATCATAGAAATTTTTCCAAAAAAAAATAAAGTGATTTAAAAAAAAAAAACACAGGATATATGAAGACACCAAAGTGATCTGATGAGCAAAAGAGATGTCTTTTCACACTCCGGGTGCAACTCTGTTGGTCCAAAGTCATGGTGTGTTAACTTGAGGTCTCCAACTCGAGTTTCCCGTGGATTGATCTATTACACAAGTAAAGTTAGGTATGACTACATGTAATCAGAGTTTACCCATAGGAAATCGGATATAAAATTGGACAGGATTGAGGGGTTACTCATTTGAGAAAAAGAAAAAAAAAAAAGGAGAAATAGTTGAGAAAAAAAAGTACCTTTGAGTGGTATAATGCCTCTTTTGATAAGCTCATCGTAATGGAGATAGCCCATGAAGCCACAAGCTGAGGTAGTCCATAACTGAACTTCAGGGATGCCTAGCTCCCTAGCAGCTTCTATGGAAAAACTCATGATTCCATCAGAAACAATGCAAGAGATTTGAGGTACGCTGGTGGAGGAATTAAGCTTTTTCAGTAGATCACGAAGTGGAGCCAAGCAGTTCTTCTGAACTGAAGCACATAGTGAAGGAACATCCTGTGTAGCATCGCGGTCGGACGGTGGCAATCCATCCGGTATGGTTTCAAACTGGAAATCACTGAAGCCCTTGAGAGCATCAGGAGCTTTGGATCGCAATAAGCGTTTGTGATTGAACTCAGTATTGACAAAGGTGACATAGAAGCCTCTTGAGTGAAGAAGCTTAGCTAATTGCATCATAGGGTTAACATGGCCTTGTGCTGGGAATGGAATGCACACAGCATGAGGCTTATTCTGAGCTACAAAAGAACCCATGTTGCTTGCTTGCTCTGGAGGATAAATAATTTGAAGTGGTGGAGATCTTGTGAACTTGATACCTTAATTTATAGAAGGGAAGAAGGTTTTGTGCACAGCCTAAGATGCACAAACATTCACTGAATGGTGGATGATGGTCTATAGTGCACCTTCTCATCTCATTCAAGAGTGGTATGCAGGATCGTGCACCATACATAATGCTACACTAAATCTCTTTCCCCATATAGAAAAATTAAAGTAGAGTCAGAATATCTAAATTATTGGATTGCCTAAAGTGTCTCAGCAATAACTAATTATGGATGTCTTTGACTTGACTCAGATGATCAGCGACAAGAAAGTCTTCTTTCCAATGAAGAAGTGTGGGAGAGGATGCCCACTCCATTGCCAGTATTTGTGTGGTTATCCAACGTTCCAATTACGTGGAAGTTTTCAAGCTTTTATTATTGGCCTGTCCCATAAAATATCTAATAAATTTCATCATTGTTGAAAGGTACAATGATTGATTGGGGTGACCTTGATGAATGAGCATGCCCAGAGTAGGCATTCAGCAGATCTATGATATTAGCCACCAGTGACTTTCTTTTTTTTTTTTATTAAAAAACATCCAAATATATTACATATTGATCAGAGTTCTAATAGAAAAGTTCCCATATGAGATTCTAGTTTTACTAACTATGGCGTTACAAGTAAGCATCTTAACAAGTTGATTTAGAAAGGTAACTATCTAGTTCAATTTTACTTGATATGGTCTATGATCATTTCAAAAAATCGTTAGGTTTTATTAGATGTTCAAATTCTTCCAGATCAATTTATATCCATTCATGACCTTTTGCTCTTTGATAGATTCTCCTATGTCATGTAGAACTCCTTGGATTGCTGCCTCAAAAGCCACTCCTGTCATTGCATATTTACATAGTTGACAATTCAAAATAAGCCAATAGCTTGAGTATAAAAGGCAATTGCCCATCCCAATATGTTAAGAGACTAGTTAAAAACTGTAATTACAACCAAAATGTTTTCATGTAAAAAAATCGAATGAAAAATATTGGGAGGTATTGATTCCTTAACAATCATCTGCTAAGAATTAAGAAACATACCATTGTACAAAAAAAAACCATTTGTGTACTTAGTTTATTACAAGGATAGGGTCCAAAGATTTGAATTCATAGAAATCATATTCCTATGCTTTCATAAAAAATAACAAGTCATGATGAAATCGATAAGAAATAGACTAAATCAACCTTAGGAATAGTACTCAAATTAAAAGGAAAGTACATTATTAAAGCGTTGAAAGATACCTATGATTTTCTTTTGTACCATTGTTTGCCATGACGAATGAGCATTTTTCTTGGAAGGGTGCCTTTAAAAGCATTTAAAAACAACTTGCAAAAAAAAAAAAAAATCCTTTATCAAACATTAAATAGATAACGAAGGGTGACACATAGTGATGGCCAATTGCCTAAATGACATATATCATATCCCAACTAAGGGTGGGACCAACTTCAATGAGCAAGTTGCTCTTCTTTGGACTGTTCCTATTCTTTTCCTAGTAAATTATGGACAACCCATTTGTCCTCATTTATGGGTGAATGTGTATAACGAAGAAAGGAGTATGCACATGAGGTTGACGGAGAGAAGTCATCAAGGCACCATCTGATAACGTTTTTAAAAATGGTAGAAACAATTTTTTACGTTTCTAGAAATAGAAATGAATTTTTTAGTGTTTAATAAATTTATTAATAAATTTATTTCTTAAAATGTTTTTTACAAACATAATGCCATTAAAAAAATTTGATAATATTATCAGATGCCCAAAAGAGATAGAGGGTTGGGTTGCCTCTTTTTAGGTTTAAATAATTGAGAGATTTATCGGGCACAAAAGTCTACTTTTTTTTTTTTCTTTCAAATTCGTTTCTAGAAACGACAACTTGTTTCATCAAAGTCGTTTCTAGAATTGTAAATATGCATAAATTTTGATTTATGTTTCAAGAAATGGGTGAAACAAAACAACTTTATCAAACGCTTTTTAGGCTGTTTCTCCATTTCTAGAAACAAAAAACATACTAAAATGACAGAAACAAAACGTTATCAAATGGTGTCCATGTACACTCACAAATAGGACTGTCTTAAGTAAAATTGTACATTTAGAGGGTGCAAAATTAATCCCACAGCCAAGAGACTGAAGAGAGGGAGCAAAAGTAAAAGAAGCCTTTCAACCAATATAGGTTAGATACCTCACCTTTCACATCAATTAGTGATTTTATTTGTCTAAATGAATGGAATATTGAATGATTATCTTTTATGCTGCCTCTTCAAATTGCCAATGAAACCTTAAAAATTCAAATTTCTTTTAGAAATGACATTCGGTGGTGTCATTTTTCAAAAACAGGGGTACATACCACTAAATTGATTGCATGTTTTTTAACGAGTAACACGTTGATTAACTTAATTGGAAACTCAAACAAGTGCTCTAACAGGTGTTTCTGTTTATCTATTTATTCCCATTGATGGCAATTCTTTGAAACCTCAAATACACCTAAAATTTAAGTTCTTCTTCTGAAGAGTTGTTCATGATAGAATACCTACAAAAGATATTATGGTTAAATGGATTGAGGTGGATCACTTATGTACTTTATGCCATAACCAATGGGAATCACCATGGCATATCTTCATCTCCTGTGAATTTACAAAAAGGATATTGGTGGTTAAACCTCTGGGACTTAGAACCGAATTTTTCTCTACTTCCTCCTTTCAATCTCTTATTATATACATGTTTAATTCTATGACTGTATATGCTGATGATTTAAACAATTGTTTTTAGCACCTTTATTATTATATGTTATTTTCTATGGTTACCTTGGAACCGGGTCATAAAGCCGAAACCCTACTTGGCTCTAATCCATTGCTCTTGAATGGATTTCTCATTCCAATAAAATATTATAGAACCCAGGACCTTAACCATTGTTAGAACAACCATACATTGTTAATACCGGTTACTATGTCAACATTATTAATATGTACGGCTGTCACCAATCCTAGGAAAAATATTATTGGATGGACTGCTAGCTTGCATTATAACCAAAGAAAAATGTGTCATTATATGTCAATTACATGATGACAGGATAAAGTTTGGAGGCTAACGTTGTGGGGCATTCTCTATGGGATGAAGCAGGCATTATACGAAGAATGGAGAATAGAAGAGTTTGAAACGACTCTAAAGAGATGGAAGCTTTATTTCTTGAGGGAAGCACCAAATCATGGCCTTGGTACTGTTTTGGACTCAGGCCTAACAACGATATGATCGTCTTTATGTAGAAATTAGCCAATACATTCACAACACTAATCCAAATGCTATTCAATGGAAAAGTTTGAAGATACCTACTAGAGGTTTAAAGCTTGACTTGTTGAGATCCGACGTAGTTTTATACGGATACTATTGGGACATATTATCTCCTATGACGATATCATCGCCAAGAAGAGCATAATGCCGAAACACCTACCTCGGATACTCAGCACACCACCTCACAAGAATATGGTGGCATAATGCAAAAAAGGCCCAAACATTGCCACATTGGGATCTAACCTTGGCATCTTTCTTAATTAATGAAGTTTTTAGTTTGGTAAAAAAAAAAAAATTAAGTAAAAGAAGCCTTTAAAACTGCCCACATTTTTTAAAGTAAAATAATTTAACTTCAACTCTTCCATTAACAAAAGTGTAAATTTGCCAATAGAACGTTACCTCGCTGGCGTAGGTATACACCAGTACGCAAGTCAATGGAAGGGCTTTTAAGAGCATCTTTAGGCGGGGCAGTGCTGCTTTTTCACAGCCATTGTGTCTAAAATAGATACATATTAACGGGTAATATTCTTTCTTCCATGTATTTTATTTGCATAGATTATACTATGAATAATTAAAAAAAAAATCGCAGCATATATTAAAACAACAATACAATTATACCATGCCAAAATCTTCCATCCATCAAAGAAAGAACTAAATGAATTTAAAAATATATATATATATATATATATATATAAATTAAAAAATTAAAAAAGCATAACCAGTGCATCAAGCGAAGAAAAATTAAATGAATCCAAATAATAAAACTTCCTATGAAATTAAAATAAAAAGCAGATATACTATGAGGTAAAAACAATCCTTTCATGGGCAAGATTGAATTGAAGAACAATACTAAAAAAGGGAGAAATGCTTGAGAAAGAATGGGACAGGTATTTCTTTTTATATTTTGTTGAAATAAGCGTCTCCACTCAAGACTCAAGAGGCTTCCATATGACACAACAATGAGACAATACTCCCTTATCCTACATTACGTCTAATTCCCTATAGGATCTGTAGCCCAACTAAGGGCTGGACCAACTGATGATTCTAATTATTATTAATTTTTTTTTTAGTTATAGAATGATTCTTGCAATTAGGAAGTTGCTCTTCTTTGGATTGTTCCTATTATTTTGCTATTTAACTTCTGAAATTGACAACCCTTTTGTCCTTATTTATGGGTTAACGTGTATAAAGAAGAACGGAGTATATGAAGTTGGCGGAGGAAAATCAGCAAATGGACAGTCGCGAAAAGGACGGTCTTTTGTGAAGTTGTACACATCAACACTAGTTTAGCCTGGTCACGACAGCTTTGATTTGAAGAGTCTATGTTCAAAGAAGAAAATTGTGAAATCGAATCATGTCATATTCGGATATATAAAAGAGTAGGCGGTTCTTAGCCCTACTAGTATCCAGTAGGCTCATCAACGCTCAATCGGATAGAACAGCAGAGAAGGAAAAAAATATAAGATTGTACACCTAGAGGTGGCAAAATTAGTCTAACATCCAAGAGGTTGAAGAGAGAGAGAGAGAGAGAATTTTCCTTGGCCTTCAAAACTGTCCAACTTTTTTAAAGTAAAAAAATTCAACTTAAATTCGATTAAAAAAGCATAAAATGTGTTTTATATGTTGGGATCTGATTCATCTTTAATTCTTGTTCAATTAGAGGGGGAAAATTAGTCAAAAACCCAAGAGGTTGAAGAGAGAGAGTGAAGGAGCATAACTAAAATTTCCTTAGCCTTTAAAGCTGCCCACATTTTTCAAAGTGAGAAAATTCAACTTCAAATTCCATTAGAAAAGTGTAAATATATTTTATATGCAGGGATCTGGCTCGTCTTTAATTCTAGTTCAATTCTTTCTGTGCGTATGACAATTGTATATTTTCAAAATCTAACGATGGTGAAATGAATTTGAATTTCAGAAACTTTCACAGCTTTTAGATTTTGCAAAATGTTTGAATGTTACACATAGGGAGAGAATTGCACAAGATTGAAGGATTAAGAATTGAAAACGAATCGAATCTTGCTTCCATTCAGGTCCTCACCTTAGTAGTGGAGCTGGTCCCCCAGTGGACACAGCCCATGACCTTGGGCTTATTGTAGTGGACCACCCAATTAGTCCAAATTTTGCTATTGTACATTTTGGATCCCCCAATAGTCAATATCATATCCCATGAAAGGGTTGTGAGTGCTGAGGTCGCTTACACTGCCATATCAACATTAACTGTTAGCAATTAGTGGAGAATTCAAATGTCACTCCCACGGAACCACATTGATGGGTGGTGGTTATGGATAGGATTTTTTAAGGAGATGGTCCCTGATTTTATGTGAACTTGAATTAAGAAGAAAGAAAGAATGGATAGAATAGCAAGGTTGATAGACTTAGGGTTGCGTATGCATAGCCATAGCCTTGGGTTTCGGCTCTTCTCCTCAGTGTTTATTGTCTCGGTCAATTGATAGCTATCTGAGCAAGTGTCACATAACAGGACCAGGATCCAACATTTTCAAAGATCGAGGGTACGAAGAACGAGGTGTTGATAGAGGCATGGAAAACGAGGCACCAAGAATCATTCTATCATCACCAAGATATGTGGTGCTCACCCAAATAACTATGGACAAGACCTGGGCAATAGACGATCAAGAGAAAAGCCGAATCCATAGCGTTGTCGTATGCACAACCAAGGCAGTGGCCATGTTCCCACTGATTGGCAGCCGCCTACGCACAGATAAGGATGATCCAACCCTGATTATGGAACCCAGTTGGATTGCAACTACCTTGACAATTCTATCCAGTCACGACCCAACAACCCAATTACCATGGCATGTTTATCTGATCCAAAAACCTATTTTCTTTAACCCATAGGCTATTGCTGCGGATTTTTAGACCTTTTACTACGGAAAAAAATCACAGTTTTTTTTTTTCTTTGGTAAAGAAAGAAAATCACATTTAGAGACCTCGTTTGTTGTAGTGTAAAGGTGTATGCTTTATCCAAATATATATATATATATATATATATATATTAATTAAAGGTGTATACTTTGGCATATATTTTATGGGAAGTAGACTCCCTAAAAGGTAGTGTGGCCCTTAAAGCCAATCTTTGTGTGTTAATGGGAGCATTAGGCACTAGTAGAAGCATTAATAGGGATGAGATTTTCACCTATGAGGGGTGTGGCAATCATCATTCCCCCCCTCCCCTGACTCCCATTGGGTTTTGTGCATAGAGGCCACACTATCTTTTATGCTTCTTTTACTTTTCTCTTTTTTTTTTTTTTAATTGAAAAATATTAGAGCTGTAGAGGTAATTAAGAGGTAATTAAGAATCAACACCACGATTCCCCCGTTTTAGGGGTGGTACTTTTTGCGCCATTAAAAGAGTGTGCTTTGCCTTGTAATTTTTTTTCAAGAAAATATAGGCCAATAGGGGCACTCAAGAATAAGCGTCATTGTATAACCCCTTTAGCAGCGGTAAAACGATACCCTCCTTAGACTGGTTGACATAGGATACGTTCTTTCTTTCTTGAGTGGTTGGCAGCTCTTCCCCGTTATTTGTATGGTGGATAATTTTTGTTTGCCTGAGTCATTTGCTTTGTTTTTCCCCCATTTAGTGACCAAGGTAGCACTATACTCGTTCAAAGAGCGGATCAGGTTCCCGTATGTAAACCAATCTCATACAAGAACCATTCTTATATGATCCTGATCCAGACACAAGAAAATGCCTTGTAATGGATTCAATGTGTAGGAATCAGATCGTACGAGAATGGTTTTTGCACGAAAACCTGATCCACACTCCTCATTTAGGTTATATCCCAAACTCCAAAGGTGTTCTTAGAGCTGGATTTGTTTTTTTGTTTAGACTTATCTCCCCTATTTCTTTTTGATAAATTTGATTCTAGCAATAAAATAAAATAAAAGAATAGGCACGCTAGCAACATTTAATAGAATCTAATATACAGGCACTTTATTATCATGTGCTATTTTATTTGGAAACTAGAGAATCAGGTAATTTTTACTTTGGAGAAACTCAATCTCTATTTTTTTTTTTTTTTGCTAGAAGATCATTTGTATTAAAATACAAAAGAAAAAAAATATATAATAATTACAGGATACCAAAAAACCCAAATACAAGGAAATAAATGGAAAAAAATAGTGTAGATAAAACTAATCCACCTTCAGCATTGCCATTAGCAGATTAGATATCAAAAAAAAAACTTTAATCCCAAGCTAAGATAAGACAAAACGAATAAAATATCAACTCCTAATTGAAGCGATATCATGGACGTCTAGTAGCATCAATCTGTAACTCCATCTGGACTAAGGCTGGAAACTCAATCTCTATATTATTCAATATTAGGCTTCTAATGGTTTACCTCCACAAGTAGTAGAGAACCAAGTGATGGATTTTCAACTGGTTCGTTCTTATATAATTGCCTATCCTTTTCTCAAAAACCAATCTTGATCCTCACAGTTTTAACAAAAAAAAACAAAACAAAACAAAACAAAACAAAAACGATATATATATATATATATGGGAAAAAGAAAGGAATGCTAGCGAAATGTAATGGAATTAGGAATGCTAGCAAATATGGATCGTACGATTAAAGTAATTGAATCGTTGCCCTTCATTCCTCACCTGCTCCCCATTCGTGAACCTACACAAGCACACCACACAATCCACAAAATCAAATCCACCACTTCCATCGCCACCAACACCGGCGCTGGCGGTTTCTTCCTCCGCATGCTCAGAGTAAGAGAAGACCCTGTTTCAGACGAGATGCTCGGCCAATACAATTAGCCCAGCCAACCCGGAGCCCACAAGACCGAAATGGCCATTGTCGGCGACTACATCCACCGTATTCAATCTCGATCTGCCTCTGCTGCATATGCAAAGATGTCAAAAACTGAATTGTCTACCCAGAAAATTCACCCAGTGGGTTTCATCTAAAGAAGATGTGAGTAAACAATTACAACTCGGAACTTTCTCACATCAAAATTTCGTACCAACTCAAAAAGAACCATAGTTGTTGGCTGAGTTTGAAGGCGGGGCTCAGCATAGGAACAGAAGCAAGGCATAAGGCTTGTAAAATACTCAAATTTTAAAACAAAAGAGCATAAGAACTTGAGCAACGAAGATCCAAAAGGTCGCTTATTTGTAAAGCAAATGATTTCCATGGAACTCAAAACGGTTTGAATCACCCATCTTTGTTAGACTTCAGAAATGGTTTCATGGGGGCATGTTTTAACTGAATCAAAGCTACATAAGCAAAGTCCAGGATTATATGAAGACATAGTTGAGATCAGACATATTCAAACAATACAATGAGCATTTAACTTATCTTCCCAACTTGGTCAGCTATGTTATTTGAAGCATAGTTTGGTCCAACATGCAGAAGAGTTGCACTCATCTGATTCAGTCCATCTTTCCATATCGGGTTTTAGGAGAAGGAAAACGGTCCAATAAATAAGCAATCGTTTGGGAGATTTTCCAAGGGTTCCGGATTTGCTGCCGGAAAGCAGACGGTTTTGGAAAGTACTGCTCCGGCGACCGTGTTACCTAATTTTTCAGGCCAGAGAAATGGAAGGGAGGCAAAGTCGGAGTCGAAGACGGAGAGGAAGGGGAAAGATAGAAGAAGAGAAAAAAAGACAGTGGAGCGATGGTATTGATAGCGGTTTTGTAGGACAACGATTATAAATGGTTGAGATCTTTTACTTTTCATATGACGGTCACTATACCGCTAGCATTCCTAATTCCATTACATTGCTAGCATTCCTAACCCTCTTCCTATATATATATATATACTAATAAACTTGCACGTACAAATGCACGTTTGGTCAAATATTTAGATATAAAATTCAAACTTTTTAGAGTTGTTACATTCAAGTGTTAGTTTTATTATTTAAAAACATATATTGCTCCTAAAGAATTAAAGCTGAGGCAGTAATAATACCAACCTTGCTCGTAGGAGTGGAAGGTAAAAGCAGAGGCAACAAAGAGAGATGGAGAAGGTAGTGTGGGTGTTGGTGGGGATCCAACAAAGAGAAATTGAGAGGTAACCTGTGCAACAACCTCATTGAGTGATAGAAAAACATGAAATCACATGGCATTTTTCAACAATCTTAATGGGTAGAGTAAGATTGAGAGAGGGAATTTGAGATTGTAATATCTGAATAATTATTAATTAATAGAGGAGAATCTAGATGGGAGTTCTATCTACAGGATTCTGTAATTCATGGTTTATTCTTGGGCAAGAACTTCCTGCAAGGTTGGAGCCTAGAGGAGTTCGACAGAATAGTTGATCGGTTCTGAATTTCCATATAGGCACTAAAGTATATAGATTCTAACTATTCTTTGATCCAAGACAGAGGGTCCTATACAAGTTGAGGACTGGATATGTTTTGCTACCATAGAAGGAGTTGAAGAGGTTGATCTAGACTTCTCTCCAAGGAGGAACTTGAACTTAATAAGGTTCCTGATTTTCTCTTTTACTGCGATAAATGTACGTTCTTACATTAACTTTGTACATTTAGGCCCCTTGCTTTCAGCTTTCAATGGTTTGTGCCTACATACTCACCTGTCTATCTCTGAGACTGGTTGACGCCACTAAGATATAATCCAATATGTGTCTTAGACATGTTTGCTTCTAGAGAACGTAGTTGGGCTTTATAGTCTAGATTGTTACAATCCATTTTGGAATTGAATGTTAATGTCATCATTCTTCGTTCACTGCATTTCTCCTCCAGTTCTCAAGTCTAAAAGATGCAATGCTTGATTTCTCAGCTTCATTGCCTAAAGGGATTGAGGAAACTTTATACATGAAAAAAAATCTTTCAATTTTTTTATGTATGATAAGAGAATGAGCTGATGCACCTCTTTCCATCTAGCACTTGTGCGAAGATACCAATTGATCATTCAAGTACAAAACAGTATATAAAATTAGTGTTTTTACTCTAAACTAAAAAAGATCAAGAATCCAACTAATAATATTTGCATCAAGTTGAGCCAGAGGCATGCTCCAAAGTTGCTAGTATCTCTTCGCAAATCGAGATTCCCCTATACGCAGTACAAATTATCATAGGATCTCCATATCTAATTGAATATTTTGGACTATCCCCATCGGAGCTTTCAAGATAGGAGTTGTCAACCAAATTTAGGTAAGCCCTTGCTTCTCATTTTGAAGTAATCTAAAAATAAAAATTAACTAATGAATAAGAAAATGAGGCAATTTTTGATTTCAAATTACATAATAGGAAGGTCTACAGAGGAAGTTTAGAGGTTCATTTTGTTTTACCAGTATAGAAACTTATTGCATTGAAAACTTTACATAAACAAGCTTGAAATTTTTGTCAATTATATAGAACCTTATCATATTTCTTCATGATCTTTGAGAATGCTAAGAGTTTCAAAAATCTGATTAATGCAATTATTAAAAACGTCGATAACCTGCTACCAGAAATATATATTACCACTAACATAATAATTCTTTGTCCATTTCTCAATTCTTCAGGGGATCTCAGAATAAGAAAAAACCAAATCTTGTTACTCCTCTACCCAAATCTTTAGATACAAGAAACATGAAGTTCCTCCCTACATCTAGGAAAATACAAAAATTAGAGATGAAAATACATAAATACTTGTAAATTGGAACTGTAAGAAAAAATAGTCACACTAACTACATCTAGTAACAAGGGCTTTCTTCAGAGTTAATCTATTTTCATGAATAAAAAGAACCTAAGAGACTGAGACCACAATGTTCGATCCAACTAAAATTTCCACCACAAATGAACCAGAAGCAGTAAATTTTGGTTTCTAAGCGAATATCTTGATCTAGAAATGCTTCAACTATGAATCAATCTGAAAATGCAGGTTTCTACACAATAGAGAAAAATCATGCAAGTACGCAATAATCAAAGAAGAAAGTAAGAAAGCAGTTTCTTTGTGATTTTCAGAGCTTTTTTAAAAACACTGAAAGATAGAAAAAGCGGAAGAAGAAGCATTAAAGCTCTGGTTCCACCATAAAAAACAAAACAAGAATCTGAAGAGGAAACCCCAAAATACCAGGAAAAAAGGGAAAGTAGTATTTATAGGAGAAGAGTAAGAGAGATTTTGAGGCTAAAAACCGACGGTTTTGTTGGAAACCTGATGCTTAATAATTATAATTAATTATTACTCCCCTTTCTCCTCCAGGAGAGAGGGAGAAGGAGTTATAGAGAGTTTATTATTAATTTTTATCATCTTCCATTTTGAGAGGTGAGAAGTTAAGTGAGTTTTTTTTTTTTTTAAATAATTATA
>NC_056565.1:33177052-33194627 GCF_013358625.1 Macadamia integrifolia | reverse complement strand
TACCTATCTCCATATTTACCTTTTTAATATCTCCATAATTGTTCATTCCCTCCCCATTCTCCATAATTCTCTCTATTTCTCTCTACACTCTCTCCCTCTCTCTTCCACGTTTAGAGAGAGAGAGAGAGAATTATAGTGAGTTTATTATTATTATTATTATTATTATTATTATTATTATTATTATTATTATTATTATTAATTATAAAGAATTATAGTGAATTTATTATTATTATTAATAATATAGAGAATTATAGAGATTTTTACTTCCTTTTTCTCCTCCACATTTAGTGGGTTTTTTTTTTTTTTTTGGTGTATCTCTCTCCATATTTACCTCTTTAATATTTCCATAATTGTTCTAGGAATTACTTACCTTTTCTACTACACGTTGAGAGAGAGAGAGGGAGAGATAATTATTATTAGGAATTACTTACCAAAGACAGTGAGAGGATGAGTGGGGTTTTTTTTTTTAGTATGTCTCTCTCCATATTTACCTTTTTAATATTTCCATAATTGTTCATTCCTTCCCCATTCTCCATAATTCTCTCTATTTCTCTCTATACTCTCCCTTTCTCCTCCACGTTTAGAGTGAGAGAGAATTATAGTGAGTTTATTAATAATAATAATAATAATAATAATAATAATAAATTATAGTGAATTTATTAATAATTATTATTATTATTATAATGAATTATATAATTATTATTTGTTTCATCTTCCATTTTGAGGGGTTTTTTTTTTGTCATTTGGAGATTTTTTCAGTGTTTTTTGGTCATTTGGAAATTTTTTTGGGTAGATGTCAATGGTTTTTTGGTCTTTTTGAAAAAGTATACCAAAGAAGGGGAGTACGTTATTTTATATAGTCGTATGATATATATATATATATATATATATCATACTATAATATAAAAGCACGAAGTGGCAAATCTTTCACTTGAAATTGGTGTTCCACGTTGTTGATGGGTCTCTAATGATTTCCATTGTATAGCTATCTTCTAAGATTTGGTTGTAGATTGAAGCATAGTCACTCTTACTATTCCACAGATTCCCCATTGAAGTCCTACTAGTTTTCTTTCAAAGTGGAATGGTAATGGAATTTTTGTAATTTTTGGGTATGGTCTTTGGGTGTTAATGACATTCATGAGTTAATTATGATGGTTGGAAATTGTTCTTAAACATGTTTTACTAAACGCCATTGTTGTTCATGCTAATCTAGAACCAAAAACACAGTTCCACAATAAAAACAGAAAAAAGATGATTCTCCCAAAGAATAGCGTTAACAGAACAAAAACGTTAGCAATGCAATCTTATATTTTAAGAATATATTGCTCTCTTATTAATACCAACATTTTTAATATTGCAAAATTTGAATTAACTAGGCGTATAAGATAAGACATATTATGTCTTGATTGATTTTTAAAATTCAATAATCTCTACTAGATTTCTAACCACCAAAAAAAAAAAAAACTCTCAATTGGATTGTCTTCTCCTGGAGTTGATATTATAAATTGAGATTCACCAATGGGATATATAACATTGTGAAGAATCTAATGTATTAGAATCATTAATTGGCCATGGGGTCAAAATTATTTAGTTTCGAGCCTCAGCCTTTTCAGTTGCTACTGAAATTCAAGTTTCTCTACCTTTTTTTTTTTCCAATGGCTTGCATAGAAAATATCATCTCACTGGCATTCCAAAGTTAGATCTTTTATAAGTTTCGCAAAAATAGTAAGCTATTAGTTTATGATATCCTTCATGAAAAATATATATCCTTAGGCAATGCAACCAATATTTGAATGTGGAGTAGAGGGTTAAAACTCATCATTAACAAGTAAATGGCAATGTGGAGAGAAAAAAGTTGGGAAAGAAATAACCAAAGATGGCAGACTTAGGAGATGGGGACATTCAAAACGACCGAGAAGATGAATATGGTGATGATGGTACTGCCAGCGAGTCTGTGGATTGTGGTGGGAGCATGGGTTTGGAGAAGGAGGTTGTCGCTGTGCCTGAACAGGTGATTCCTCAAAAGAAATCTTTGGCAAGAGTGGTGAGAGGAGATGCTCGGCCTGCAATCGATGCTCTTCCAGAGCCGATTCTCACAGGCAATATCACTCGTGTGATCATCCCATAACAAGACTATGAAAGTGTTTAGCAAAAGTTCCGTTTTGCATTTATTGGTCGTGTGAATTTTCAGTTGGGTTCTCTCGATAGTTTCAGGAAGAAAGTGGCCCAGATCTGGAATTTGAATCAAGGAGTAATTATGCACCCCCTCGGAAAAGGTCATGTTATTTTCCAGTTTGCAACGGAGGGGGATATGGTTGAAGCTTGGAGGAGAAGCCCATTCCACTTTGCTGGTCAGTTGATCAGGTTTCAACGCTGGAAACCTGATTTCAATATTCATGAGAAACAGGTCTTTACGAAGTTGGTCTGGATGCACTTCCCTGACCTTCCCCTTGAATATTGGCACGAGAATGTGCTTCTATTCATAGCAAAGGATGTGGGTAGGCCGGTCACCCTAGATCATCGAACAAGGCAAGGCTTAATGGGCTATTTTGCTCGTGTGCTTGTGGCTGTCTTTGTGGAAAGATAGGGCAGCGGCTATTCCAGTGGCTGTCTTTGTGGAAGAAGAAAGAGTCGACTCGACCCGTTCAGGTGTGAACAGGTGCAACTCGATGGAGGATTTGAATAGGATATCTTTACGTCCTTTATTGGCTCCTAATTCTTCCATTCATAGGAGTCCAACTGGCATTATTAATAGGGAATCTACTCCAATTGAAGGAGCGGTGGCTGGAAGGACTCTTCCACATGCAACGGTTTTTGGAAAGTGAAGATATGGATCAAAATCCTCCTTCAATCAAGGATTTGGATGATGGTGGCCTCAACGTCTCTCCTCTCCAAGAACCTAGGCAAGAGATTTCTAGTGGGTTGGATACAGATGCGGAATCGTGTTCTAGATCACATACAAGCTCCGAATCTGAAGATGAGGCTAGGTCACTACCCAGGTCGTTGAGGATCTTTGCACCAGGCGGGCATCCTTGCTCCTCCCCTCCCTACCTCCCTTGACCCCCAATTTAATAAGCGCATGTCTCAGCCTCCCTTAGTCGCAGGAGAAGGTATTCTTACTCGAGCTGCGCGACGTGGTGGACGTTCAGGATCCATGCATGGGGGTATGATTTTGATTCCAGCAGTCGCCTCGTCTTCTCGGCCTGGTCGCAAGTCAAAAAGAAAAAAAAAAAAAATCCATGGAAGGTGTGGATTCTGTCATCTCCTCCATGCCAGAATCAGACTATAGAGAGGGACAAATTTCAATGGTTCTTCCTGATGTGAGGGCGATTGACATTGCAGCAGGAAGGATGAACCACGTTGGCGTGCCTGTTCGAGGAGGTCAACAAATGGAAATTTTAGTTGGTCAAACATGCAGGTCTGACAATTTGGAATCTTCAAATGGTTAATAATGCAAATATTCTTTTGGAATGTTCAAGGGGTTGGAAAGGCCACAGCTACAAGGGCCTTGAGTCTTTTTATTCGAGAATATGGGCTAGATGTTCTTTGTTTGGCTGAACCTATGGTGGATGTTGTGCATTTCCATATTCTATTTTTTAATAAACTTGGTTATGCAGTTGATAAGCATCTGAATATCTAGATTGTATGGAGATCCTCTTTGTTGCATCCAAATATTATGCAAATAACAGATCAGTACGTGATGATCACGGTGGAATAGGAAGGGAGAACTGTTATGATTTCTTTCATTCATGCCAGTTGCTTTAGAGCTCAGAGGAGGGATCTTTGGGCCAGCTTGTCAAGTATTGTTAGTCTTCGTCTTCCTTGGGTTGTCATTGAAGATTTCAATGCCACACTACACTCTCACGAGAAGAGAAGTCCGAGCCGTGGCTTCTGATTTCCAAGGGATGGTTGACACCTATGACTTAATTGGGAAGAAATTTACCTGGACAAACAACAGGCATAAAGGTAATGTGGTTGCAACTCTTGATCGTAGTTTTTATAATGTGGAATGGTTGAGCCACAGAATGCTACGTTCAAGGTCCATAGATTCTAGACAAAGCATAAGGATTTCCTCCATATAATCAAATCTGTGTGGAATGATGATAATAGGGGTTGGCCTATAAGGAATCTCTCTAATAAGCTTAAGAACTTATAGCCTTCTCCAAAGGCTTGGGTGATGTTAGCTTTTCCTAGTTTTGATAAGGAATTAAAAGTGGCAAGGAATAAGTTGGATGCAATTCAGAATGAAATTGATACCCAAAGCATGGATGATGTTTTGTTTGCGAAGGAAGCAGATGCCAAAACCAGACTTCTAAAAGCCAAAGAGAAATACGAGAAGTTGTAGGTGGAAAAAAGCGAGGCTGAAATGGATGAAAAGTGGTGATCATAACCCTATGTTCTTCCATTTATCGGTTAAGGTCAGAAGAGCAAAGAACTTGATTTGTTCTCTTAAAAGGGAAGATGGGTCTTTTGTTTTAGGTCATCAATAGATTGCTTCTTATATCATAGGCTTATACGAAAATTTTCATAAATCTACTCCCTTGTCTGAGCACCAGGATCTCCTTCAATGCATTCCTGAAGAATTAAATGATTCTGATCGTGCTATGCTTGAATCCATTCCATCAATAGAGGATATTAAGATAGCACCCCTGGACCTAATGGTTTCCCTGGAACCTTTTTCAAAGTTAGATAGGATATTGTGGGTGAGCAGAGCTATTAAACATTTCTTTCATGTAGGAAGAATTCCTAATGGTGTTAATAACAGCTTCTTGACCCTGATTCCCAAAGCAGAGGGAGCTCAATCGTTGGATAAATTCCGCCCAATTTGTATGGCTAATTTTAATGCAAAGTCCTCTCTAAGAACATGGCTAGTCATCTCTTTGACCTCCTACCTAGGCTGATTTTAGAAGAGCAAGGTGCTTTTGTTATACTTGTGCCCTAAAATTCCTAATTAAAATGTACAAATGAGGCACCGGAGGACACCAGTATCAATGAATACTGGGTTGCAGCCATATTTTACTGGGAATGGAAGGATGACCCCACTTGTACCCACTACTCATGCTTAAAAAATTGGAAGGGGTTTTAGGCACAGAAGAAAATGTTAGTCAAGCCCTCACACTTCACAGGGAAAATCCCCAAGCCTTAATAGTAAAATATATAAGAGGTGGGGCCCACACACTTAAAAACACCTTGGGAAGGCCCCACTCAAATTAAGGATCCATTTCCACATAAAGGGGACTCATTTTAGCCTTAGGCAGTGAACACCATTTGGTGAAAATACCAGCCAAAACCAGGTTATTTGGTCGTGGGGCCCGGGCCTTAGCACTCGTGCACCTCAAACGACCTCCATTGGTTGGCACCACCTACTAGGTAATGGATTAATATATCGGAACATCCCAAGGTGGGCCCAGTAGTGCCAAATAACCCGGTAATGAGTGAAAACCCATTTTTCTCCCAAACAGTCCTTAGTTAATTAAGTGACTATAAATAGAGACTATTACCATTCATTTCTCCATCTATCAAAGTAAAATCAAGGAGAAGGAAAAAGAGACAAGAAGACGGAGAAGGAGAGCAAGGAAGTTGGAAGCAAGGGTTTCCTACAAAGTAAGGTTAAAACGATTTCTCCACTCCTCTCCACACACACACGTCTCTCTCTCCTTCCTCTTTTCCCTTTCTATTGAGTTAGTGGAGAATCATCCCAACTGAATCTCCCTACCCATATGCCCTATGAACGAATTGGTTTGGTGATTTGGTGTGGGGAACTAGCTAGCAAGTTTTGCCACTCACATTGGATGCATAAACCTCCTCAATGTAGACTAGGGTAGATGTCTAACCAAGTCTCAATCTACAGGAACTTTGAACCCAAAAGGCAGATTTATATTCCAGCAATACAAATCAGACCACAGATTTAAGAATATCAGTAAATATCGATCACAGTGTTCAACACTATCTATCCTAGATTTCAGTAGATCCAAAGAACTAATATCCAGGAGTATTAATAAGGCAGCAGTCCAAAAACAATAGAAGAAAACAGCATAACAGAATGAACAGTTCAGAATATCGATTCTATTAAAATTTCTGACAGAAGCACTACAGGACAAAAATCCAGAGATTTTGAATATCTCTGCGATGATCAAAATCAGCCAATAGCAGAGTCGATCCTTACTTGGACAGAGGGGATCCTTCAACCAAAAGACTAGGCTGATCAGACCTTCAGAACTAATCTTTCCAGCAGAGGCCAATGGCTCTGTTTTGTAGAAAATTCTGGGCAGAGATATAAAAAAATCATACCTGGTATTCTGCAATCTTAGTAAGCCTTAAAGATGTGAAGAAAGTAAAGAAAACACACTAGAGAATAGACCTCCTAGACTTCACGCCGCAAAGAGTCGTTTGGATCAGACACTAAACCCTTCTTCCTCGATCAAACACAAGGAACAGCCATGGAATTCACCCAGCGGCAACACATGAAGTTTTCTCTTTATTGTCAAAATCGTGGCTCATAAAAGAGCCCTCTTCTTTATTTATAATGATGGGGAGGGTTTACCAATAATAGTAACTCAGAGTTACTAAATCTGAGTTACTAAAAACTAGAAATTAGAATCTAATAAAAATAGAAACTAGTCTTCACATAAATTAGAAACTAATTTAGGACTTCAAAATAGAAACTAAATAACTAATTAGTAACCCCATCAGTAGCCCAAATCGTAGGCTGACTTGGACCAGATCTGGGTTGACCCAGTCAGCCACTTGGGTCGACCTTGGTCTTGGTTCTCCTTGTGTAAACCCTTATTGGTACTGCATCAGCTCTCTTCGGCTTGAAAACATTCAACTCTGACGAATGGATAAGCGACATATAGTGCTCATACAAGTTAGGATCAAGCCTCTTGAAATCATCAGCATGAATCCAAGTACAGTTACTACGGGGATGGCCTTTCCACTTGATAAGAAAAGTGTGATAACCGGTGCCATGGCAGGAGGTCTTGTAATTATCATCCAAGATGTCTTCAATAACTTTATAAGTCGGTGGCTTCAGTTGGGGAAACCTCAACATTTCCTCCGTGTCTCCATCATCCGAATGATGCCCAACATAAAGGTGAAGATCAGCCACATTAAACACGTTGCTTATAATCATGTCATCAGGCAGCTTAAGCACATAAGCATTAGGTCCTATACGTTTCAATACCTTGTAGGGACCAATCTTTCATGGATGTAACTTGGTATTGACACCCGTCTGAAACCGTTCAGGATTTACTCGAAACATCACCATGTCCCCGGGTTTGAACTCCACATAACACACCAATGACAATCAGCAGAAGCTTTATACACCTCATTGTTCAAGGCAATACATCGTCGGACGTTGACATGCACCTAAGTGATATGATGCAAGAACTCATCAACTTCAATACTAACTTGAGCCTGGGGTGGAAGTGACATAAGGTCAATAGGCCATTTAGGTTAAACTCCTAGCAAGATCTCAAAAGGAGTACGACCTATTGTCCTATTCACTGAACTGTTGTAAGCAAATTCTGCAATGTTAAGAATAGAAGGCCATATCTTCTCATAGTCTCAAACCAAACACCTCAATAAGTTTCCCAAGCTACGGTTCACCACATTTGTCTGTCCGTCTGTCTGTGGATGAAATGCAGTTGAATTCAACTTTGTATTTGTCTTCAACCACAATGTCTTCCAAAAATAACTCATGAATTTAACATCACGATTAGACACAATACTAGTTGGCAGCCCATGTAGTCATACTACTTCCTTGAAGAAGAGCTTTGCAACCTGATAAGCATCAAAAGTCATACGACAAGGTATAAAATGAGCCATCTTAGAGAAATGATCTATAACCACCATAATGGAATCATATCGTTCTCTAGCAGGGGTAGTTCAAGAACAAAATCTATGTTAACATCAAGCCACGGTGCATGAGGAACAGGTAGTGGAGAATATAAACATGTGTTTTGTTTTTCCCCTTTTGCCAACTGATATACACGGCATCTCTTGATCACATGATCGACATCCTTTGTAATGCATGGCCAATAATATCAATCAGTCACCTGTGCAAGAGTCTTATCTTTCCCAAAATGTCCTCCTAATCCTCCTCCATGTAACTCTTGTTTGATGTGATGACGTAGGAAAGAGTTTGGGATACAAAGCCGTGTGCCAAAGAACAAGTACCCATCATGAATAGAGTACTTTAAGTGTTGCCCACCTTGTTGTAACTCCATAAAGATAGTGCTGAAATCAGAATCAGATGCGTACTCACCTCATATCTGATCTATGTTAATAATACGTGCTGAAAATGTATTAAGTGTGAGCACTTTCCGGCTAAGTGTATGAGTCACTGTATTCTCTTTTTCTACCTTGTACTTCATAGCAAATACAAATTCCTGCAAGTAGGCTACCCATTTGTCATGTCTGTGGCTAATCGACTTCTGAGTGAAGGTGCTTCAAGGCTTCATGATCAATGTACAAAATGAACTCCTTACCAATGAGGTAGTGCCTCCAATGGAGTAGCACTTGGACGATTGCATACAACTCCAGATCATAAGTCAAATAACGCTTCTTGGCCTCATTCAGTTTTTCATTATAAAAAGCGATGGGGTGTCCTCCTTACATTATCACTCCTCCTAGTCCAACATGTGAAGCATCTGTAACTACCTCAAACACTTTGTTAAAATCTGGTAGGCGTAGGATGGGGGCCTCTGTCATCTTCCTCATCACAAGAGTGAAGGCTTTGGTCGCCGCAGCTATCCATTCGAACTTCCCTTTACTCGACTTCATACATTCAGTGATGGGTGCCATAACTGCACTGAAATTCTAAATAAATCTCCTGTAAACAGAAGCCAACTCATGGAAGCTACGAACTTCTGTTAGTGTATTAGGTGTGGGTCAATCAGTGATGCTCTTGATCTTCTCCAGATCAGCTTCAACCCCCTTGGATGACACTATAAATCCAAAGAATACAACCTTGGGCAGCATGAAGGAACACTTCTTGAGATTAATGTATAACTTCTCAGCATGGAGTACTCTCAAAACTTGCCTCAAGTGATCCATATACTCTTCTTAGTTCTTACTGTATACCAGAATGTCATCAAAATAAACAACCAAAAAGCGACTAATAAAAGGACAAAAGACCTGTGTCATCACCCTCATAAAAGTACTAGGTACATTCGTCAGACCGAAAGGCATGAATTTCCACTCATATAGGTCATCCTTGGTCTTAAAGGCGATCTTCTAGTCATCCCCAGGACGGATGCGAATCTAATGATAGCCACTCCTCAGATCTAACTTAGAAAAGACCTTTGCCTTGGACATCATATCCAACATATCATCTAGTCGTTGGATAGAAAACCTATATTTGACTATTATCTTGTTGATAGTACGGTTGTCCACACACATATGCCAAGAACCATCCTTCTTTGGCGTAAGTAAAGCTGGTGCTGCATAAGGACTTAAGCTCTCCTCAATGAAGCCCTTCTGTAGTAACCCATCCACTTACTGTTTTCAGCTCATCATGCTCAGTAGGACTAAGTCTGTAAGCAGAAAGGTTGGGTAAAACCGAACTAAGAACCAAATCAATAGCATGCTATATGTCTCGCATAGGAGGCAACTCATCTGGAAAATCATCAGGGACTAAGTCAGAAAAATCAGATAGGAGCTCTCTGATAGGGGCACTATGCGTTACCTCAGGTTGGAGAGTGACTTCCCTAGTAACAAGTGCCATAACCATTCAAGTCTCATGACTTGTACGTAAGAACTATTTGCGAGAAATAGCTAGCAACTCCTTTGTAGGCATAGCTACTACCTTTTTCTCATTGTCAATGTCCTTCTAATTTGACCTTATAGATCTCTTTCGTCATATTTCAGCCGGCACATTTACCGGATAGAAAGTTGTAGGAACACCCTTCCACATGAAAGTATACAGATTCTTCTTCCCTCCAACTATGGTATCATTGTCATACATCTAGGGGTGACCAAGCAATACATATGTGAGTTTCATTGGGATCACATCACACCAAACTTTCTCTTCATATCGGTAAAGTTTCAAAGGAACTAAGCACCTCTTATTCACCTCTAAAGTATTACCATTTAGCAAGGATACCATATAAGGCTGAGGATGAGGGTCAACTTTCAAGGTTGCTTTCTTCACAAAGGCTTCAAAAACAACGTTGACACAGCTGCCACTATCAATGATAATCTGACAAGTATGCTCACCTGACTTCATACGGCTGTAGAATATGCAGTATGCGAGTAACAATATTTATTCCCTGAGTTTCATCCTCATTAGTATTTTTCATATCATAGTCATATCCACCATCGTCATCATCATCTAAAGGATAGGGGTAAAGAGCTGACTCATCCTCCTTATTGGAGTCTTCAACCTCAGCTACTGTATTAACCCTCTGCTTATGCGGACAAGACTTAGCAAAATGCCCTACCTCTTGGCAATGGAAACACTATACCTTATTACCACCTGTTATGGGCGCCTTTCCTTTATGATCAACTCATGGAGGAAAAGTGAACTTTGGAGGTGCTGAGCTACTAGGTTTAGTGGCTGAAAAATTCTTCTTTACCTCCCCAACTTAGAAACCAAACATTCTAACTGGTAGTGCTAGAAGCTCCTCTGCTCATAGGGCCTTGTCAAAACAATCCCTCACTGAGTGCACTTCAACAACTTCGATACCTCTGTTGATTTCAGCTCACAATCCTAGTCAAAACCGAGATAACAGTTGCCTTTCATTCTCCCTTATGCCTGTACGAGAATAAAGTACGTAAAACTTGTTCATGCACTTGACAACAGTTATAGACCCTTGACGAAGAGAGCTCAGCTGGTCTTGTATACGAGCTCTGAAGTTGTGTGGTAAGTATTTATCTGATAGCTCAAGCTTCATCTCCTCCCAATTAGTAGGTTCTCTACCACGGTCTTCTAATTCTATCTCATAGGTCCACCACTCACGAGTAGCCCCAACTAGCTTTGCATGAGCTAGTTTCATCTTCCGTTCCTCAGGTAACTCATAATAGTCGAAATAGTCATCAAGTGCCACTACCCAATCATAGAACAATTAGGGGTCATATCTCCCATCAAACTTCCTCAGATCGAGCTTGACCTTCTGTGAATCTCTAGAATACCTATGTTGCACAGGACGCTCAGTCTCAAAATATCCTCTTACATACTCTTCAAAAATAAGTTGTGCTACTGAAACCCTCTGTGGCGCTCTCAGATTAGGGTTTTCTCTCCTATTAGTCAATTGAGCAACTACATTCAATGGAGTGTCCACTTCGGGTGTTGTACGTGAATTACCAGTAGGCTGTTGTGGTGGGGTCTCTTCATTCAACAACCTGGCATCCAATTTAGCCTTCAATTCAACCTTTAATTCAGTCCGTAAGGCTTGCTATTCAGCCTTCATCTCAGTCCTCATAGTCTATAGCATCTCCATAAGAGAAGCTAGGGTGGGGGTGTTGTTCCCAGCCATGCTCTGATACCACTTAATGTAGACTTGGGTAGAGGTCTAACCAAGTCTCAATCTGCAGGAGCTTTGGAGCCAAGAATAACCAAATAATATCCACAATAATCCACGGTAGATTTATATTCCAACAATACAAAATCAGACCACAGATTTAAGAATATCAACAAATATCGATCACAGTGTTCAACACTATCTATCCCAGATTTCAGTAGATCCAAAAAAACTAATATCCAGGAGTATTAATAAGGCAGCAGTCCAAAAACAATAGCAGAAAATAGTAGAACAGAATGAACAGTTTAGAATATCGATTCTGTTAAAATTTCTAACAGAAGCACTATAGGACAAAATTTTGGAGATTTTGAATATCTCTGAGATGGCTGATCAGAATCAGCCAATAGTAGGGTTGATCCTTACTTGGACAGAGGGGATCCTTCGACCAAAAGACTAGACTGATCAGACTTCAGAATTGATCTTTCCAGCAGAGGCCGAGGGCTCTGTTTTGTAGAAAATTCTGGGCAAAGATATAAAAAAATCGTACCTGGTATTCTGTAGTCTTAGTAAGTCTTAAAGATGTGAAGAAAGTAAAGAAAACATACTAGAGAACAAACCTCCTGTGCTTCATGCCGCAAGAAATCGTTTGGATCAGACACCAAACCCTTCTTCCTCGATCAAACACAAGGAATAGCCATGGAATTCACCCAACGGCAGCAAATCAAGTTTTTTCTTTATTATCAAAATCGTGGCTCATAAAAGAGCCCTCTTTTTTATTTATAATGATGGGGAGGGTTTACAAATAATAGTAACTCAGAGTTACTAAATCTGAGTTACTAAAAACTGATTACAAGAAGTTACTAAAAACTAGAAATTAGAATCTAATAAAAATAGAAACTAGTCTTGATAGAAATTAGAAACTAACAATGACTTGAAATTAGAAATTAATTTAGGACTTCAAAATAGAAACTAATTAACTAATTAGTAACCCCATCAGCAACCCAAATTGTGGGCTGACTTGGGCCAGATCTAGGTCGACCTTGGTCTTGGTTCTCTTTGTGTAAACCCTTGTTGGTACTGCATCACTTCTCCATAGGAAGCCCCATCAAAAAACCCCAATTTGAGCAACACAAAACCTACAAATGGAGAAATTTACTAAAACCCACCTTCCCACTTTTCAAAACTACAAATTTGGAGAGGGGTTTAGTGTAAGAGACCCATCTTAGCAGGATTGATGGATCAATTTGAGTCAATAAACCCTCCCTAGTGAAATCTCCAATTTGGGTAACTAAACCGTAAAAATGGTGGGTTTTTCCCAAACCCTCTATACCCCACCACTCAAACCAAAAATTGGGTTAGAAAAAATGAAATTAAAAATTGGTATAATGGATTAGGGTGACCACATAAGCCATTAGTGGTCACCACATAAACCCTCAACCGAAATTCTCTAATTTAACTTAGTCACGACTAGAACTTTGGGAAAATTTGGGTGCATTATGTAAACCCATCTTAACCAACCCATTGACTACACTTAATTTAAGTTAATTGAGGTGGGTGAACATCCCCCATGTACAAATCAATCCTATAGTTATAAAACCCCCAATATGAGAACGATTCCAAAGAAAAGAGAAATAGGAAATGAAGTTAGAACATGTGCCTAGGGTCCCATTTTTCTATGGATGATTTATTCTCTTAAAATTCTTATGTATCCTAGGAGTAGAACCAAGAAGTGATGGGACAACGCGGCACGAGGCCATCAACTGTCCATCATCACCTAGGACTCGAGGTGAGGGGATTTGTGTGATTTTATTTTATGAAATATTTATGTTATGATGCATATGTGGATGAGCATGTTAATTTCATATTATAAACTTGTTACTTGTGTTGTATGTGTATGTGCATAATGACATGAGTTGTGAATGGAGCGTGTGTGTGTGTGTGTGTAACTAGGATGCAGGGTAGCTGAAAGTTGGATTCACCGTTTAAGGGAGGTAAATGAAACTTATCTTTGTAAATTGGTTTGGCAAATCAAGCATGAAGACTCGATGATGGCGGTCTGGGAATTCGCCGTCTTAGGGACCCAAAAAATGAGGGCGCCTAGAATTCGCCGTCTTAGGAAGGTGAATGAATCTTGTCACTGTAAATTGGTCTGGCAAATCAAGTATGAAGACTCAATGATGGCCTATTTTTTCCATGCTAGGTTTGATAATTCTGATGGATCAATGAAGGGTGGCTATAAAAGTTCCTCTGTCTGGACTGGAATCAAGAAGGTATGGGACTTTGTTTCTTCCAATGAGAAATGGGCAATTGGGGATGGAGAAAGAACCTTATTTTGCCATGACAAGTGGCTGGGCTCCTCTTCTATAGCCAATATGTCCTCTCTCAATCACTCTCTATTTCAAGATCTAGACACAAAGGTTGGTGCTTTCATTAAAGAAGGCAAATGGGTTTTTCCCCCAGTATCATCATCTTTTATAAAAGAGATTTTTGATAAAGTGGGAAAGCTTCCTATCTCTTTGGGTTTCTCCAAAGATATTTGTAGTTTGGAAAATTTTTCTATGAAATCATCTTGGGAAGGACTAAGACAATCGCAACCCAAGGTTGGTTGGCTCAAGCTTATTTGGGGCCATTATCTCCAACCTCGCCAGTCAGTCTTTGGATGGCGCCTTCTTCAGGGGAAGCTTCCATGTGATGACAAGATCAAGGCGAGGGGGATTCTCTTTCCTTCCCGTTGTGAGCTCTGCATGATTGAAGAAGAATCCATTAATCATTTGTTTCTTGAGTGTAAATGTGTCAGATATCTGTGGTCTTCCTTCTCATCGATTTTTGGAGCAACTTTTACCTCTTATTGTTCTTCCATGGTGCTCAGTAAATGGTGGTCTCAGAAATCTCGAGTCCTTGGCCTTAAGGATGCTTTGTGGGCAGGTTACATTCTTATTCCCTATTTTATTTGGCTCAAAAGGAATTCTAGGAGATTTAATAGTGTATCAAGGAATTTTAGACAGATTTTTAATTCTATTCTTGGTAAGCTACACAGAATGTCCCCAAGTATGAAAGGGAGAGTGGCCTCAGTCTTTGATCTAGTATGCTCAAGGAATGAAATCCTGGAAAATCTGGCGTTGGAGGTGTCTTCAGAGACTGTAGCTCAAGAGTGATTTCATCTTTTGGTGTGCACCTTGGTGTTACAACTAATTTTGTTGCTGAGTTTCAGACTTTACTTTTAGGTCTTCAACAAGCGAAAGACATGAATTAAACGAAGGTTTGGGTGGAGTGTGATTCGGTCACTGTGGTAATTATGGCTTCAAAGGGTTTAATCCCTTGGTTTTTTTTGCAGCAATTGACAGCCCTCCATGATTACTTTCATCGAATTGAATGGCAAATAATTCACTATTATCACGAAGCTAATCCCATTGCTGACTTGCTTGCAAAGTCCTCCGCGAAGTCAGAAGCAACATTCGACTCAAATCTCTTGGCAAAATAGGTTACAAGAAGATCTTCAAGTAGATGCCCAAGGTAGAGCAAGATTTTGATTTGTTTAGAGCCCTACTGGTTTTTGTTTAGTGCTCTTTGGTTTCTTCCCTGTTGATGGCAATGTCGAAAGTGGGGGTTAGGCTAGTGAGGCTTTTGTTATATGTCTGATTTGTTTCATATTCTTTTTGTATTCTATTTTTTTCCTTTTCTAACACAAACGGCCTTTTAGCGAGAAAAAAAAAAACCCAATATTTGAATGTTAATAATCATAAATAGAAATAATTTTGATTTCCAACTTTGACCTAATATTAGATTTGATTTTTTTTTTTTTGGGTAGATATTAGATTTGATTTCAAATCCTTAAATTTTTTTTTTTTTTTTTTTTTTTTTTCCAAAATGAAAAATTCATACAAATATATTGGAAGAAATATTTTCTCACACTGCTTTCTTGTATAGATTAACATATAAGAAAATAAAAATAAAAATAAAAGTTCCTATTCAAATTCCATTCCACCCCAACGTATTATGCACTAATATTAAGGTTACTCACAAATCAATGACAACATATATTTAAATAGACATTGATAAAAACAATGAATCTCTCTCTCTCTCTCTCTCTCTCTCTCTCTCTCTCTCTCTCTCTCTCTCTCTCTCTCTCTCTCTCTCTCTCTAATTAGTGGGGAGGAGTGATGAGACGGAAAGAGAGAGAATGATCAGGAATTATATGGATTTACTTCTCCACTTTCCTCAATTGCTCCTCTTAACTGTCTCTTCTCTTTGCGAAATTATAGAATTATTGAGATAAGTATGAGATGTGATAGAATAATGTCATCAATATTCAACACTTTGAAAAAATTCATTCCTAACCTGTAAATGAGGTAGTTAGGAATTTGCTTCAACCAGGGGAATATTCACTCTTATACTAAATGGAATAACAAAAGAATAGATTGATTATCACATTATGTATTTAAAAAAAAAAAAATCTTAGTCACACAGTTCAAGGTGCAACACAAAATTAAGAATTCTACGCTAGATGGTCCAAAACTCTACAATTCAAATCCATATTACATTTTTGGATTGAAACATTAGTCAAACATAAATATAAACGCACTCTCGGACAGTCATGTTAGGTTATGTAGCACAGATTCTAGAACAGGATATAATTCTAAATTGAAATAAATTAATGGGTGAAAAGTGTGTAAAATAGGATACGAAATCCACTCCGTTCAACATTATACCGAATACAATGTAAAAGAAATAGGATATATAGATTGTAAACAACATTAAAATATCATATGAAATCAGTTTATATTGTAAATAGAAATATTTTAGTTCCAATTTTTAATTTAGTGACTTCACAAGGTTGAAAGTTTTCCAATCTTCTGAAGAAGGCAACTTGTGGGTCTTAGGCGATAGCTAACTGCACCAACACAAGGGTAAAGCATTTGTTAAAACTACTAAATTTATTTAGAAGATATTTAAAAGACTTTGGAATGATGGAACTGGCATATCGTGTTCACAGTCAACTCCATTCGGTGTACTTGAAAATGAAAGAAATACATCCCCACAGATATTACCTTATTAATATGCTTCTCCATGCTTCTCCTCTTCTCCTCTTCTCCCCCTTTCCTGCACCTAGATTCTCTCCTTCTTCTCCTTCTCTTCCCCTCTCCCTCCTCGGTGTCTCTCTATTTCCCTTCCCCTTTCAATGTTGCATGTTTTTTTTTTTTTTGATAGCCAAGGTGTCCAAATCTTTGACCCAACTAATCCCTGGGGTCACTATGATACCACTTACATAGGACCGGGTCAGTTTGAGATGGAAACTCTCGTGTGGTGTCCTCGAGAAGTTAGGTGCAGCGGCGAAGGTTTGATCATGGGGTATCACTTTTTGAGGCAGAGTACCGTGTCCCCTCCAAACCAATTGTGTTAACCCCTTGGGCTTCAATGTTACATATTGTTGCTGCCGAAAATCCGTATGAGCTGATCCTGCACAAGCAAAGATGGAAGAGGCCCGGAGCTTTGTCCGGGGTTAGTCCTCCGATGCTCAAATTAGAGATCGGCCGCACAGTTTTTTTACAGTAGTAATGGTGTGGGTTTTTTTTATGCTTACCTTCTTCCTTTCTCTCAGGCCCTCTTATATAGCTCTTAGGGTTTAGAGTTTCCCCTTTCCTTGGAGGAGTCCTCCTCGGGTCCACCTCTTTTCCTTTTAGAGTTCTACTCGGATACGTCATATCCTCTTCATGGGAAATATTCTCTTCACGCGGTTGACGTGGTAGAGTCCTTGCAGCCTCTATCAGGTGGGTGACAGGTTGTCCAGGTGGGCGACGCGTGTCCTTACCCTATTGGGCAATCAATTTGGCCGTATCACATTTATAATCAAATAATAAAACAGATAATTTTCCATGGCTGATTTATGATCATATGAGATTCTAAGCTGCTTCAAATTACTCGGTAGTTAGTAATTAAGACAAAGTAATGGTTGGATCAAATGATTCACCTATGAGAAGGTGGGAAGAACCTACCTATGACAAAAGAATCCATAATCTGGTTAGAAACTGGGATGGAGCAAGATGCATTCATTCTCATTTAATTTTTCTTTTCTTTTCTCTTCTTTTTTTTTTTTTTTTTTTTTTTTTTTTTTT
>NC_056565.1:33176229-33177032 GCF_013358625.1 Macadamia integrifolia | reverse complement strand
TGCTTTATTTGATGACCCAGTCGAATGGGATCAATTTTCAGTCCTGAACCAGTTGGATTGATCAAAATCGATAAATATATATATATATATATATATATATCAATCAGGACAAATCAAACCCTTAATGGGTCATTTTCATCTTAACCTTTTATTAAACATGTAAACAACCGGTCTAGAATGGATCAACCAAAATATGATAAACCCATTAAAATTATTTCTCGTCCAGTGCATGGTTGTTATAGGACCTATATTATAAATTTTACCCTGGGTTTCTAGATATTAGTTTATTATTGTACCATGAGCAATGCCCCTTTACAAAAGAAAAGTAGTTCACAGGATATCATGTGGCTGCTTAGAGTTGCTGCCACAAGTTACTCTTGACATTTGGTTATAGTTCTTTGCTTCCATTACATTCTCTGAATGAAAAGAGACATGACAAAAAATATCATGACTTGCCAAGTTTTAAAGTTACCGTTTGTCAACTAAAAAATGACTATAATGAATTTATTTTGGCATTTTATTTTTCTCTTTCTCTCTCTAAATTATGTGAGACCATCACATATGGGATACCAGAATTAGACCATAAAGTCCATTTCCTTTGGAGTGATTGTCATACTAACTTTCTACTCAAAAAAAAAAATGCCATACTAACAAAAACTCAAAATGCAACTAAATTGGAGGAAGACTTGCTACTTCATATCCATATTTAGATTCAAGACTTTTTCCTAATCCAAATAGACATCTCAGTTATGTTCTAAAATAAATACTTTTAAGATGAACAACTCTTTTTAACCACCCCCCCC
>NC_056565.1:33132940-33176209 GCF_013358625.1 Macadamia integrifolia | reverse complement strand
CCCCCCAAAAAAAAAAAGGATGAACAACTTTCTGAGGAAGAAATTATTTAAAAGATTTACGAGAAAAAGTTTATAACATTCAGATTCTTGGAAATTAATTGAAATTGTTGACTATATGAATTAAGTGAAAATACGATAAACAACCATTTTTTGTCCACACAAATACATTCTAAGAAAAATATTTCACTACATGTGCATTTGCACGTGTGTGTTTACTAGTGTGTATAAATATAGATATATATATATATATATATATATATCTAAATTGGCAATAGCTATTATAAAAGTAGGAAATTGTCTCTTGCTCTGTGTGAATTCCTTGATGACAGAAGAAGATATTGAAGCAACAGCATGAAGTCTTCTCTGAGGATTGAAAAAGGCAAAAGGAGGAGGATGAGATGTTGAAGAAATCTGGAGTGACATAGAAGACCGTGGATGTTTTGACAACTCTTTTTGGTGGCCATGGATTACTTTTACCACTTTTTTTTTGGAACATTCTAATTTTTTCAAGGCATTCGCCATTATAATCAACAAATTCGATGATCTTGAACACCAAGTTTTGAATGCAATGTCAAGCAAGTTTCTTCACATAGGCCCTCAAGCTTTACTTAGCCAAAACATGCCTCAGACCAAATCGAAGTCAATCCCATCAAGCCTTTGGAAAGATGACTTTGAATGCCTTACATGGTTGGATAAAATGGAACCAAACTTAGTTGCTTATGTGAATTTTAGAAGTATCACAGTCATGAGTGATCGACACTTGAGAAAGTTCGCATGGAGGTTGGAAAATAGCAACTATCACTTCTTGTGCATCATTAGAGTTGATATTGTAATGGGTGAATCAGCAACCTTGTCCGAGGAGTTCATATTGATAGAATATTTTAAAGAATCGATATGACAGATCAACGGACAAAAAAAAAACAATACAATCATGAGTCTAATTAACACATATTCAGATCCATACATATTGGGAAGATTCCACAAGCTTTAGTTTTTCTCTCTTATACAATCTTTTTCTCCGAGCTTTCTCTCTTTGTCAGTCTTGTCTGCTCCCCTCTCTATGCAAATTGCTATTAGTTGCAACTAATGGATGTTGCTTAAAAAAAAAATACTAATGGATATTGATGTATATAGATCGAGAGTAAAGACTAACCCTGAAATAAAATATAAGTAGGATCCTCCCATAATAGGACCCAATTGTAAAGAGGTCTACTAGTCTTTACACTTTAAGGAAGTTAACTGAAGACCTAAATTCTCATTAGGGGATCACCCATGAATCGATCTTCATCCAACTCAGTCTGTCAATCAACACCTAACCACTAATCCAATCCCACACAAAGACTAATACTAGCCCAAACTTAAGAAAATATTACATATAGAAGAAATTAAATATAAAAGTTTGGTGTCGAGTTGGTGCCCACAAGCCAAAGTGCTCCTCCATAGGTGGGCTTCTTACATATTTTTGGATGGAACTCCACACTTGAAAGCATATGTTGTGAAGTGTCGATGACCGGCTTGCCATTCTTCATCGAGCAGCAAACGAATTGCCGGTATAATTACACTACTTGGGGCATAGGCTTGGAGACTTTAAAAACCTACTAAAACCTACTCATCTCCAATATTTTAAAAGCCTACTGAAAAGAAAAGAAAACCAAAAAATTTCAATCTTGTGTTTAGACTTCTTTATCTACCTTATTTTTCTTATTTAAATTTTTAAATAAGGATTCTTTTTTTGTGGTAAAAATTGCCAAGATAACTTAAGACGTAGAGATTGGTAGCCAATTTCAATTTGATGGTGGAAAGTATATAAAATAAGGAATTGTTTGGCATGGTCCAATTTAGGGGGTGTCAATTGGTTGGATCGGATCAGCTTCGGTTGGACACTTGGACCTAATTGAATTTCCCTAGTTCAGCGTATACGCGGCGCAACAAGGGAGCATTCGTTCCCCTTAAAAAATTACCACCAAATCTCAAATTAAAACCATCGTGTCATTAATATCGTATCAGAGCTTATATTCATTGTGCGCCACAGAGTTTGTTGATAGCTGGAAATTTTACTAATACTATTTTTTTTTTTTCTGGTGAGGAAAAAGCAATTTACTAATACTTGTAGGGGTCCATGATCTGATCTCCTGCACGCATGCATGAATCATAATTGTGGGCGCGTTAATGAAGAGGATTTGAAATCAAAATTGAGTGACTGCCATTTATTGATTTTATGGAGCTTAATTGGTTTGATCTTATTGATCTCTTATGGCGAAAGCTGCCTGCCTGCGCCTTCTACGCTTAGACATAGGCAGGCATCAAAAGATCATGCTGCCCCCGTCAATGTGGGTTGAAGATACCTTTGCAGGCGGCAGGCGGCAGGCGGCAGGCGGCAGGCCTCCCATTACCTTACATACTAGTACAAAGGCTGCACAGGCCCTGGAGTTCCATACTTGATATCCATGCTTCCACTCCCATGACCATTAAAAATTGAGACCCACCACCTAAAATTGTGCAATTCTATTTACATTAATGGCAGGAACTGGTTACCAAAAAAAAAATCTAACCAGCTAGATATAACAACCTCCGGCTGCTTGAAATCTTACCCTCTATACTAATAAGCTGTCGGGGAAGGGTTCCCTCTGCCACCAATGTGCAATTCCGAACCTTAAAGGGGGTATTATAGTAAAGGAGAAAAAAGAACCTTGTCCGTCTAACATCCCCTATGCCCCAACACAAATAGGTATGAAAAGACTCCGTGCGCTTGGTATTTTTACGCCCAGCTATGTCTAGATGTGGGAATGCCAGACAAATAGAATTCCATTGCCTATGAGAAAACATTGATATAAGAGGGACATATAAGACATTTTACAGGGGTTGCTAATTGCTATGGTTATCTAAGTCTTAAAAGAGATGTCCGCGTGCCATTTCAAATTTCAGTAGGCAGTGCGCAAATCTTTTACCATGATCCATTATTGAGAAGATTTATTAATGAACCCATCATCTTCTCTAGCTACTTAAAAAGAGGGGCCCTGGATTCAATAAAAAAAAAATATCTGACTCAGATGCTACTCCACTTAACTGTTGGATCAGGATCTTGTAGTTTTAAGGTTTGTTGTAACAAGCCAGCGGAATTAATTCCATTTATGAATCAAAATTCCAGTAGAGGTGGCAGGAAACAGAGAATTTCACTCTGATGTTGGATAAGCCAAACCCAGAAGACACGTACATGTCATCAAATAAGGGTCCTAAGGAACCAAAGTTTCTCTCTCTTCTTATTTAAAACAACCTATTAAGGCCTTCTGCACAACAACCCTTTTCTCCCTCCAGCGGTTGAATGTTTAAATTGTTCATGGGTTTCATGTCATCAGCACACTCATCAATAAATGTAGTCTTTGGCTGCATGTGATGACAATAGAGTTCTAGGCAACCAACCTCCCTCCACAGTTCAAAAAACCCACACACCGCCAAGACTCATGGATACTGTGATTCCTTCCATCTCCAGTAGTGTTCCTTCACCCACTTCCATGGTTATGCCAGAGACACTTCAATAAACTACCTCTATATTTTCTAGTGACACACCATTACTTCTCTCATACTTCTGAACCACTTGTGGTCTGCTGTTGCCTGGGTTCATTATGAAATTTGAAGATTTCTTAATGCACCGGAGCAGAGATAAGCAGAGAAGAATCGATCTAGAAGAGGAGGTAAGATCTTAGTCATTGCTCAATTTATTACTCCTGAAAGTGTAGATACTTTCCATGAAACGATTGTTCTTCAATTTTTCAATTTTGCAATCTCCAGGTCGCTATGCTGGAAGCAGAATTAGATGACGAGCAGAAATTGAATCGGGTTCTTCAATGTGCATTGCATGGACAAGCTGTTTCTCGTCCATCACTTTCGTCGCTGCTACCACGTCAGGTAATTGTTACTATCCCATGACCTATCTGCTTGCCTTAGGAGGGAAGAATAACAAATGGGATACCAATGCAGGTGCAGGTGCTTCTTGCAGAACTGGAAATGGTTGAAGAAGAGATCATATTCCTGGAAAGGAAGGTAGAGGAGCTGAGACTCTGTCTGGATCAAGAAAAGAGACTGAACAAAGAACATCAGCTGCAGCCACTAAAGCAGCAACAGTGGCTACAGAAGCAACAGAAACACTACTGGTCTGGAGTAGCAAGTCACAGAGGAAGAGAAGAAGAACATCATGAACAACGGGGACCACTACATTACAAGCCAGACTTCGGAGGCCAAAGGATGATAAGAGAAAGAAAAGCTTCCCTAGGCTCTGCTTCCGAAATCCATGCCATGTCTTCTGCAAGGTTGAATGGTAACGTTCTTGTTTGGCCATTCATGTACATAAGCATCCAGAAACCAAATATGAGAAGACATGGCACAACCACTAGGATTTCAATACAGACCCACCTGAAACATGAATGTCAAATCTCAAGCTGAAGATTATAACATCAAAATTATCATTTCTTCTAATTCAAAGTGAGCTTATATGGCAGAGTAGTGAAGAGCGAAAGGATCACGAGACTGTGATCCTCAAGATAAGGTTGATTTTGACCTCCATATCCTCAAACCCATTAAAAAAAGTGGTGTGCCATGTATTTTTTTTTTTTTTTTTTTTTTTTGAATTTCATCATCAACAATATGCGGAATTGAACCTTTAGAAAGCCTAATCCCTGAAATACGGAGGAACAGATGAAATTGCAGGAAATTCAAGATGCAATGGAAGAAACCAAACACAGAATCTTCCGGATGAAGCAATGACTACAGAGAAGCCAAACAGAGTTTCAGAAGAACTAATCATATGCTTGATTGGCATCTTTCTCAAACTGAACCAGGGTTCAGCTCATGTCAACTGTGAAGGCTCAACATCTATTCCAAAGCTTAGTCTTTACTGCATGAACTCGAAAGGCCAGAAGTCTGATTTCGACGGCCCCATCAGAGATGTAGGTCCATATAAGAATTTCATCCAATTCACAAGAACTTCCGTGGACATGAGCCGTGTTTCAGAATGTTTACCTGCAATCGGAAAAATAAGGTTGTTTCTACATCTCCAAACTCCACCAAAATGAGTACCTTGGCCTGAAAATAAATAACCATATAGCTAACTATAAAACAGTTTAGTAGGAAATAGTGGATGTAATTGAGTAGGATCATCTTATCTGTGACATAGAACAAGGCATAAACAAGAGATGCAGGTAACTCAGAATAATCCAGTCAATAACTGCTGTTAAGGAGATCCCAACACCTTCAAAAAAAAAAAAAAAAGAGTGATTTTTGCTATTTAATTTGAAACACTGTTGTGGCCTATAAAATCTGATATTTATGATCCGAGTGATGGAGATGTGGTATGGAATCCATTGACTGGAGAGTATCATACTGGCAACATATATGCCTCAAATTCATACTAGCATATATATAGTTGATAAGTAGTGTGCAGTTGCATACATGGGATTCTGAAGAGCTACATATATTTGTTTTGTTTTCAGGATTTTGATGCATAAACTATGCACCGTGGACTTAACTTTCCTGACATACAAGCAAAAGTTAGCATTCTGGATCAATATCTACAATGCCTGCATAATGAATGTACTGTAAGACACCACAGGGACATCAAAATTCAGATAAGACACAATCGCGGAACTTCAACGAATGAATTTCTTTTCTTACTTTTTTTTTTTCTCCAGGCGTTTCTTCAACATGGACTACCCTCCACACCGGACAAACTGCTTACTCTGATGAACAAGGTATTGTAAAATTGCACAACCAACACACAATAACTTAGACTTACAAAAGCCCAGTCTCCATTTATGTGGCAATTAAGGAAAGAATAAAAAAAGCAACAGAATTCATGTGGTGCTGAATGTCAGGATTTACATATCCTGTATGTGCTGTTGGGTAGGAAGACAACTGAGACCACATCCACAAGGTTCTTGAAACTGATGACCAAGGGCTCAACATTTGTAAAACTGATAAATGTCAAAATTACAAGATAAAAATGCAAAGGGAGAAAGAACACTGCCCGGTAGCATTCTCCTGCGCCCAGGCATAAGAGAGGGGAATGACCACCCCATCCGCCTGTTTGATGCCTGTACAAACGCTCGCTTGCACAGAGGTCACACAGCCAGGCAGCATTCCTCATCCCAAATGCAAATATTGTAGGGCTTGCTCTGATGGAACATGTCGGCAGTGGCTAGTCTTAGAGGCTTGGTAACCGACATTTCACTTCTATTATAATTCCAATTTGGAATAAATAAGTGTACACTTGCCCCTCCCAGACCCTGCAGTAGCAGAAGCCTTGTGCACTGGGTTGCTCTTTTTTTTTTCTTTTTCCTAATAAATAAGCAGAAAAACTGTGATTCAGGCTGCACTGAATGTTGGAGGCATAATACTGAATGCTCTGGCCATTGAGCATTTCATTCTCAGGCATCCTTACGACTCCAAGAAAGTGAGTAGACATACCTGCATTTTTCATTCCATATTAGGACATATATCTACCAGCCTTGAAGTTACTCTCTCTTCTGATCTGATTTTCCTAACACTGAATACAAGGATCCTATGGATGAAAAAGAAATGCTGCTGCGACGTGCGTATGGTCTTAATTATCCTGAACCCAATATCACCTTTGCCCTTTGCCGAGGAAGTTGGTCTTCACCACCAGTAAGTACCTCTTCAACTTTAGGCCTTAGGAATAGATTCTATACATATTTTCCTACGTGTTTCAGTGCCTGGAGTTCTCAATAAAGGGAAAATGTGAATGACATTTGCAGCTAAGGGTGTACACTGCAGAAAATGTAGTTTACGAATTGGGAAGAGCAAGGATTGAGTATTTAGAGGCGTCAGTGGCAGTTACAAGCAAGAAGAAAATAGCGGTTCCCAAGCTTTTGCAATGGCACATGCGAAATTTTGCTGATGACATGGACTCACTACTGGAATGGATCTATAGCCAACTACCACAGTCAGGACCACTAAAGAGATCAATAATGGAGTGCCTGAATGGTGATGGCAAATGTCCAATGGCCAAAATGGTGGAAATTCAACCTTATGAATCTGAGTTCCGCTACTTGTTACCCTTGTAGGTTAAAACATCCAAATACTTACATAGAAATGTGCAGAGGAACGAAAAACATGCTGATTCAACCAAACATTCCTGAAATTCATCATCTCCTGTAGAACATGATAGTAATGTGCTTAACTTATTTTATCAATTTTAACCTTCATTTAACACTTCTTACTATTTGCTGATGAACTTTTAATATTTCCTTAGTCTTTAACAACATTAATGTAGGAGTAGATTACAAGTAACTAACTCCGCAGTTTATAACCCCAAACAATACAAATAGGGGCAAGACACAAAAAAATAATACCATCAAATAAACCCCCAAGGACAATACCCATATAGGAGCAAAACCAGCCCAAAATCCAATCCAATAGGAGACAGAAAGACCTTCAATAGAGCTGGAGAGAGAAAGGTGTGGCTAGGTCTGTAAGAGTCCGATTGAGCTGCACTCTTAGGCGTAGATAGTCCCTAAGGAGGGTACAAAAACCCCCAAAGTTGAGAGGATTCTGACGGTTGATTGTGAAGTTACAAGCTTTCTTGATTTTCTGACCTATGAGAGAGAAAACTTCAAGATTCTGCAGAACAGCTGTTGGACAGATCTGGACAACTCCAAGAAGACAACTGAGTGGTCTAATAGCAACCTAGAACACACCCTTAAAAGGGTTTACAGATCAGAGGTCAGAGGACGGAGATATGGAGATCGATCTCTCTCCTAAAATCTTCACTGATGCTAGTCGGTTATGGACTATAATAGCTTCTAACAGAATCTGAATTGTACCTCTTGAATGTTATAGCAAATAAAATAAAATAAAAGAATAATAGAACAGATAGGGGGTTGAGAAGGGTGAAAGAGAATAAAAGAATAGTATCTCACCCCTCATGTTTGGGTATCACACCCCTCAAAGGTTTAGACATCTCACCTCTCAATAACAGTTTTTTTAGCTAAAGCGTAATCACTCAATAATTTATTCATTCAAAATCTGAAATTATAAGTACATAGGCTCCTCTATTTATAGAGGGTATAATAGTAATCAAACTACTAATAGGAGTTAGTTTCCCAATAGGACTAGACATTCCTACTACAACTAAGAATTCAGAATAGGACTAGGACTTGACTTTATGACTCCAACATGGAGTAGGACTAACTAACTGATAGTCCATATAGGACTTTACAACCGACCAATGGCCTAATGGGCCTTTATTGAATTAAATAGCAACTAATTAAACTAATGAATAAAATCTCATTTTCCTACCTTCTACCCATATTTTAGACCCATTAAAGTAGCCCATTTCAAAGAAAATCCATGGGATCAAAGGCCCAACAGATACATAACACAACCCAAGGCTTATTTGCAATAAAATAAGCCCAAGTGACTTGTCTACATCAAACATTCTTTATTTATTAATCCTTAGTGTGTCTGTCAAAATGTAAGTTTTTCAAAGTGACTTGAAACAGACTTCTAATGTTTCCTTGGTCTTTGACTTCTTTTTCAATCATGGGTCAAATGCCTATTTTTTGTTTTAGCAACTTTATACCAAAGTACAATGTCGTCACTATCAAAAATGTAGTTGTGCAAAATCTAATACCAACAAATAGCATCATTAGTATGCCAGCAAAGTTTGTAAGCCTAACTCACAATGCAATGAATCACATGGACAATGGTCACATCCAAAATTGCTGCTGCAAACTGAAGGATTGTCTCCAATAATGATTTGAAAGTCAATGTGAATAAAACTATCCTATATTTGGCACACCATGTCAATGTTTTATTACCATGTAACCATGTAATGGTTTAGAACAATCAAGTGGCATTTATGAATTATGTTCGTTATTAGACATCACGGTTTCAAACAATAGCAATAGCAATAGGAAATATGAAAAGGGACAACACTGACTTGGTGGTGCAATGCAAGCCAGAAATCACCAAACTAAAACTTGTCAATAAGCAGGCCTTTCCCTTCTGAAGTTTATTAAAATGTTGAAAATTCTAATGGAATCTAGGACATCCAAGCAAACAGGAATATGATAATGTGGAATTTTTACTCCTTTCCGGATTCTTTCTGCTACTCTTATTACTTTTACTGTTTCCAATTTTATAGGAAGTTCGTGCATATTTTATTCTTAACATAAATCTATTCTGACCCACCTAGAAGGCTAGAACTCATAGCAAACTCATAAAGTTCCAGAAAAGAAATCATAGAACGAAGTCGTAGAATAAAGATCTTGTATGAATGGGATTATTTTGTCAGGAGATCAGCATATTGGAGGAGATTGCTAGAGTATGGTGCACTGGGCCGGATCATTTACATTGCTTAGTACTTTCGGATTTTCCATTATGAGTAAGTCTTGAGTCGTCCTCCATTTGATATTTCAATGATTAAGCATTCTGGGGTAAATCTCTGAAGTTGCAAGGGTAATTCAATTATCTACCAGAAAAGGGAAAACTTAACTAAATATTAAGTTTCCAAGGAAAGCCTTTGCATTTAATTTTATCTCTTTCAATATTCTAGGTAAATGGCAGATGGATTGGAGTTCCCCAAAACATAAATTTCATGGAACGCTATGGAAACTCCATAAGGGGCCATTGCTCAAAGCAATGGTGAAAGGTTTGAGCTGTCAGGGAAAATGCCCAGTTTCGAGTATTGAGAGCGACCACTTTATGCAAAAAAGAATAAAAAGTCATCCAGCATAGATATGCAAAAAGAAATGCATCTATAAATTTTCCAGAACATCTTGTATGAATTGCTTACAGTTTTGCCACTAGGTCCATCTTCCATTGATTTGATCTGCATCACATGCAATGGGAGACAATTGAATAGTTTGCCTAAATTCCCTCCAAGCACAATCTGCATACATCACAACAGCAGGCCAGACACAGCTTGGTGAAGCTATAAGCCCCATATCCCTGAAGGGAGATTCTTCATGATGATAATATCATCCTTTTCTGGCTTTACAAAAAGGAAATTAAAGGCCAGCCAGAAGGGATTTTACATTCCCTAGAGGATACAAAAAGTCACATTTATTCGAGGGGAGGATGGAAGATATTAGAATTGGGATAAGGCTGAGATGTTGTTTGTCGTTGTATGGAAGATATTAGAAGTAAGCTGAACTCTTCAAGTGCAGGAGCATTTTCCTCCTGATGCAAATCATAAAGCTTGGGGATAGCATTGGCAGGACATTTTCTAGCATATACAGATGGATTTCTAGCACCTTTGCATACAGCCAATAGAACAACGGCAGAAATTACATGTAGACGGATTCCAGCCATAGGTTGTAGTGCCCATGCTTGAACCAATGGATTTGGATCAGAAAATCCTTCTGGATACAATTAATTGATTAGTAATGCTTCATTTGAACACCTGAGAGTAAGAGGGGGAGGGGGGGGGGAGATCACAAATACATAGAAAGCAATACGTCCCTTCAAAGTTAAGCACATTGAAAGAACATTAGCATTGATCTTTGCATGACTATGCTGAACCGCAACAAAGGAGATGGCATCAAACTAGCTCTCAATTCATTATTTGATCTCTGTTTCTTTCATCCCAAGTGTACGTAAAGTTAAATTTAACAGCAAATAGGGGTTCCAAATTGCTAGTTAATCTAAAAAACAAAATGTTTTCATGTGCCTCCTTTTTTCCATTTTGAGACTAACATGGCATTGGTTTTCAATAACTAGATTTTCGATTTTTGATTATCGAAGTACATCTGCCTAGGGTCAGGGAAAAAAGAAAAAAAAAAAAACTGAACTTCAACCAAAATTTGAATCAACAAATGACCAGTTTTACACAAAAACAACAACAAAACGATGAATTTAATACATAAACACAGTCGAATGTTTGCATTTTGCATAACAGTATTGCACAGTTCAAACAGAAAAAAAGGATCAATTATGCTATAACACCACACAATCATGAATATAATACATTAAAACAGCTCAATTTCTGCATTTGATATATCTCTTTGATCTTCTTGTTCTTCGACAACCGAATAAACATAATCTTCAACCAAAAAAAGAATAAACATAATCAAAATCGAAACAGAAGGAGATACCTGGGGAAGAACCTGCAGACATCGAATCCCTACGCGATGAGAGCGAGCAAACGCTTCATCAGATACCAATTCTTGTATGCTCAGCAGAGAGGCCCACGAAGGTAATCGGAATCTAACGGTTTTTTTTCTTCCTTTCTGGTAGGCAATATAACGGTTGAAAACACTCCACTTGATTTGGGTAAATCTGAAGACCTTGCCTAGTTTGCACAAGAAAGAAAAAAGATATTTCCTAGTGGAGGAATCCACATCGTCTGCAACAAGCGATGAATTACGATGAGCATCTCGACACGCGCCCTAAGGGACTCTCAGCCACTCAATGCTCACTACACCGGTGTAGTTGCTACAGATGATTTCCACACTTAATAGAGAGAGAGGCTTGGGACATAAGTCACAGGACCGACAGGTGACGCGATGGACTCTCCTGATTCACCAACGAGAGTAGGGTGTGAAACGATTGATTCAACTCTAGACCGATCAATTTCATCTGATTTTTTGCGTTCATTGGGCCACATTGATGTGGAATTGTTAAGGCTATGTTTGGTTGTCGAGAAAAGAAAAAAATTTAATTTTTTTTAAATTTGATGAGAAAGATAGACACATAAATCATCATAATTGTATTTCACTTTGAGATTTGATTTGGTTTCAAGCTTTTGTCGTGTTGGCTTAATAGCCTTTTATCGTGTTGGCTTAGTATGCTAATATGCTTCTAATCCTTTGATTTGCATAGGAATCTTAATTCTATATTCGTAGTAATAAAATATAAATTAATAATAGAGACAAAGATAAATATTATTTTTGTGAAAAAAATAGGTTATTATATTAATAAATGTTATAAAATAAAAGGGTAAGGGTTTTGTGGTTTGGCTACGATATATGAGGCAATTAATTATTCATCGCACTCGGTTCATCCTTCATAGCAGCTTGCCACTTATCCTTAACAAGTGAAGAAAGTGTTTCTCGCAAAGAAGCGGGTTCATCCTCATCTTATAGAACGAAAATAAAAATTTTCCCTTCAATCTCAAGACGGCGGCGGGGGAATGTGCCCACGAGTGCTCCTATGCGTAAGGGAATCTTGATGATCGTCTAGTAGTATACTCCTACTAGGATGATGATCAGTCTCACTTTCTCTGGCGATTACAGGATAAGTCAATTTCTCACCCTCTCCAAGAATATGGGAGATGTTTTCCTTGTCCTCTAACTCAAAGAGTTGAATATCCCTTTAGCACCACTAATGCTAGAAAAGTTTATCTCAATAAAGTCGACATCCCATGAATCTATCTTGGTCATTCCTCCATCAAGGTATTCACCGTGCATAACATAACACTTCGAGCTATCGGACCATCTTATAAAGATGTGTTTCCTAACTCTTGAGCGGAGCTTCCCAAACTTATAGGAGGTGTTGTGAACATAACCTGTTGATCCCCATGGTCACATATGCCCAAGTTAGGCTTTGCGCCCTTCTACAACTCATAAGAGGTTGAAGGAACTAACTGTGAAGACACCCAGTTAAGGGTGTAGACCGCAGTTAAAAGAACATCCCCCTAGAAAGATATTGGAGATTGGTTTGCACCATCATCGACCTAACCATATCTAAGAGTGTCATATTCCTCATTTCTACTACGTTGTTTCGCCGCAAAATATAAGAAATGGTGAACTGCCTGCAAATCCCTTTCTCCTCACACAGTTCTTTAAACTAGTCAAATAGATAATCACATCCTTGGTAAGTGCATAGAGTTTTTAAGCTCTTACTTAGCTGATTCTCAACCTCTGTCATGAAGTGTTTGAAGCAATCTAATGCCTTGTAGTGGCAAACGATCAGATATGCATGGCTATATCACGAGTAATTATCAACGAATGTGAAAAAATAAGAGGCACAATGGCGTGCTTTTACTTTCATAGATCTGCAAATATCTGAGTGAACAAGTTTTAGAGACTGTGTAGCTTTGACTGCCTTTCCAAAAGGTTTCCGATGAGCTTTACCAGCTAGATAGGACTCGCACAAAGGGAAGTCGACTTTAGCAAGTAAGCCTAAAAGGCCATCTCTAGTCAACTTAACCATCATATCTCGCCCTATGTGTCCCAATCTAGCATGTCATATAATAAATTTAGAATAATCACGTGTATTAATTACATAGAAATAGAGGAAGCATAATCAATAAAATATAATCTAAAGAATACATCAATTAAGGATCCACGTCCAACAATTGTACCATTCAAATAAATCTCTAAAGTGCACCCGTCAATATGGAAAGAAAATCCTAAAGGTAATAATATAGAAATTGAAAGTAGATTATGCTTAATATCCAGTGCGTAAAACATATCATGAAGGAGCAAGGTGCACCCAGTACGCATCTAGAGCTGATAAGTATCAACTCCTCGAGGTACCTCACTAGCCATTCCCCATGAACACATTCTGGGATCCAGTCGGAACTCTACGATAATCTACAAAAATTCCTTGACCTCATGCTATGTGTTTTGTTGCTATTGTATCCACAATCCAATCAGACTGGGTATGGACAATCAAAACATGGATACAAACAAATGTACAGTGAGAGTGGGCTAGAAATGGTACCTTCTTTAACTCAGTGCAATCACAAATGAAGTACCTCATCTTTTGGCAGTTGTAGCATTTGACATTGGATAAATCATTTTTTTCGTCACACTTGTCTTTTTTTACACTTGGAGGGCTTGCCCTCTGTCAGCGCCAAGTTCTGAGCTATACCATTATTTCCTGGGTTGCCTCATATTTTGCCCTTAGACTTATGTTTGCCTCATTTGGTGACTAGGACAGTAACACGGTTCGCTTCTTGGCACTCCACCTCAAGTTCCACATGTTGTGCAAATTCAACAAAATTTTTAATGCCATCATTTTGTGTGAGAACGAGCTTTACGGGCTCCAAGAATCGGGTAGTGTCTTGATGACAGTTTGAACATACTGCTTGTCAGTAAGGGTGGTCCCAACATCTTCCGCCTTCTAAATCATGCCCTTGACCATCTTAAGGTGTATATGCATAGTGTGCTTAGGGTTCATCATATACATCTCAAAGTTCAAGGTTATACCTCTGAACCTTGTAGTAGATATTTCTTCGAAGTCAATTTTCAGCTGGTTCTACATGAACTTAGTGATGGTGTTTTTCTCATAATCACCAATCAGATCACCATGCATAGTGCTTAGCATAATAAAGTGTGCACTACGTTCCTTTTCACCCACTTGTTGTATGCTTCCATATCACGATGGTGTTGAGTGGTAATACTCTCCGTGGATTTGTCCATAGTAGTGGTCAAACACTCAAAGTAATTAGTGTTCATATCACTAATTAGTAGGGTCTAGTTAGTTTGTCACTTTTGGTGAGGTCGGCAATAACATAATTAGTGGTCATATCACTACATACAACGATGTGCAGAGTAAACATTATGTATACATCAATAATTTGTTTCAGAAACCCTGATTAAAATTAATGATTCCTTACTACATACATTAAGATAAAAAATTTCACTAGGCTCATAATTAAATCTCACATGTGTGGATCAGAGATATAAAATTTTAATCAATTTCGATCAAATATAAGGAGAAATAGATATCTTCAATCCAGAAAATTGTGCTATACAAACAGGTGCACATGGGTCTCACATAGGAACCCGATCAGTACTTAAAGTTGCATATCGAGGTAGTGTAAGCGTACGATATGCAGTGCGAGGTGTTTACCCTTTACATGGCATCTCAAAAAATTTATTTACATTATCACAAATAATAATTACAACATTTAAAAGTCCTACTACATCAATCTACTGAGTAGAGAGCATCACACTTTACTGTCATGCAAGAACACTACCTCTAACGCACATACATAGGAATATGCCCACTTGATAAAATATCAATTCTAATCTCCAACGCAAAACAAGAACATCCATGGGTCAGTGGGTGGGGATCGATCACACATCCCAACGAGTACAGCGAGCCAAAAGTCATAACCACTATGAGAGGGTATGATAATTTACCACTCTATAAATATATATATATATATATGCTAAAACACATTTAAAAGCAATAAAATATATGAGCCAAAGGTTAGTCATGCCAATGATCCATATTTTGAAGCAGATGATATAAATATGCATTATCACGGCAATCAATATCACATGAACAAGATGTAAATCACATGTGTAACCCAAACCCTAACCAGCCCCAAACCCTAACTTCCTCTTGAAGAAACCCTAGTATATATCTTTAGTTCTTCTCAAAACCTAATTTCTATTTTTTTTTTTTGTTTTTAAATCATGGACAGCCGTAGACCGGCTTGCAGCCCATGGCCAAGAAGAAAAGGAACCAAGTTATGGTCATCAGCCCCCACCCCTTCACAGCCCTTTTTTGATGTGTAATTGATATGACAACTCACATCACCATTAGATCCGATCCAAGGTGGATTCGGATCGGAATCAAATTGGTTATCATATTGGTTTGCCTTTTTTTTTCTTTTTATTTGCGATCTATAGCCTTAACAAATATAACAGTGTTTGAGTATTGTTGATTGCCAGTGCCCACCTTTGCAATTCTCCCCCTTCTTTAATTTTTTTTTTTTTTTTAAATAGTATTACTTTTAAAGGGACATCATTACCTTAAATAAAACTATACACATCAAGCATTAACCCCACGGTTTTCTCCCACATGGAGCGGTCTGTTGCGTTCATGGTGGGGCATGCTTGATGAATTTCATGGTGGGGAATGGTCGTGGCCAAGAACGGTAAGGCCCGTTCATGCACGATCTCATGCGATAATACAATGTGCAACTAAGAACTCGATTTTGATACCAATGTAAAATGGAAAGCATATAGAGGATCAGATTTTACCTCAATGTAGTTTTTACGTAGCAAAATGGATCAGGGTTGCACCATACGTCAATTCGTATGGACAATGACAAATGAAATATTACGACGATCTTGCTAGGTAAAATTCCACCCTCCAAATCTAAGGATTGCAATGGAAATCCTTGGAGACACAAATCTCTTAATTGGGAGAGACAAAACAAAAAATGGAGAGAGAGAGAGAGAGAATGTGCTCTCTTGAGATTAGGTCTAAAACCTTCCTTTGTTGTGGTCAAAACCTCTTATTTATAGATATTTGGCCAACTAAATTCCTAATCCTAGTGGGTCTATGATTACCCCGAGTGGACGACTCACGAATAAATCAGATCAAGACCCAATTTAATGCAGTTCGATTAACAGTTTCAAAGTGTTGAAAGGATTCAATCCTTGTGGTTGCTCAAGTGTAAAAGAACTATTATCCGAAGGAGGAACTTCGATTGCAATTTTAAGGTAACGGATTCGTTCCCAAGTAATTAATATTTGTATAGTGATTTCGAATGCAAGATATCCCAATTCAATCTTTTTCACTGTGCAATTAAGTTCCCACCAACACAAAAAACTTAAAATTAGGATCTCTAACCTCATTATGCTAAACGTTTCATTTAATATAATTTTTTATTTTTTCCATAAGAAAAAAATACATATCAAATAAAAACGAAATAGAGCACAAATGAAAATAATATGGAATGACAAGGTAAAGAGGGGTAGATTTTGGGACTCTTACCTTGTGGCAATAACCAGATCAAGCGATAGTGAGCGTGAGAGAGCAAAGAGGCGAGACCGCAAGAGCATGAGACGTATTCTAATGTAACCTAATTTTCTTTTTCAAGGTTAAAATTATTATTTTACTCATAAAAAATCTATTAGAGACCCACAAAATATGTGAATACTCTGCATAAAAACTATACAATTCAATTTTGGATCATTTACAATCGGTTACAGTTTAGTTCAGTTTCCAGTTAGGTGCCCATCGGTTTATGACCAAACCGAGGCTAACTAATTGCTGAATGGACTGGAATTTGGAGTCTAGACAAAGACTAGACCTTTTATTAAATGGTCGTTCCGAATTCAAGTTGAACCGGTTGGGTGTGGCCCAGGTTTAACACCCCGATGGCCCTATGCGGATTTGGCAATTGATGAGGTCAAAACTGGTAATATGTAATCATGAAAGGGTAAAGGGTAAAGGGTAAAGGGTAAAGCACGAGTAAGGCATTAAGCGTGTATTTGTTAGCCAAGAAAAGAAATGAAAAGAAAAGAATTGTGCTTGGCATGTCCGGAACCAAGAGATGAATTAGTTTTTTAATTTCAAAATTCCCACTTGCTCCTAAAAAAAAGATTATATATCTTTCAAAAACCACAAGGAAACATGAGAAAATACAAAAACTTTTCTTTTTTTCTCTTATAATGGTAACCAAATATAAATATTCTTTTTATTTTCTTACCATTTCATTTCATTTCTTCTCTTTTCTTTTCCTTTCTTTTTTAGATTTTTTTTTTTCCTTCTCTTCGCTACCAAACATAGCCTAGGTATGAGGGGAGAAAAAAAAAAGAGAAGAAAAAAGGTTCAAAAATTGTACTGTTTTCTTGGTTAAAAAATTCTCATTATATTTGGTATGTCTTGAATCAACAGAAGATTTTTATTTTGAATTTCATAATTCAATTTGAGAATGATGAAATTTTCTTGTACTGCTTACAAAAAAGTCTTCCTAAAACACAAGAAAATAGAAAAACCTTTTTTTTTTCTCCTATTGATAGCGAAATGTGCATACATTTTTTTATTTTCTATTTTATTTTATTTCTATTCTTTTTTTTTTCTTCTTCTCTTTTTTAGATTCCTTTTTCTTTTGATTTATTTTCTTTTTTTTTTCTTGGCTCCAAACACCGCCTAAGGCTAGGGTTTGTGTCTTTGGTTTTTTTGGTAAGGGAGGCTAGGGTTTATGATGCAAACACTTCTCCGTATAAATATTTGTTACATTACATACTTTCAGGGTTGGGAAACTTGGGAGGTCGATTGTCAAGCTTCTCCACGAATCGGAGAAAAATGGTACTTCGATCTCTTCTCAAGCTCGACGATTACTTGATTTTATTTTATTTTGTGTTACTTTTTCAAAGTAGTTCAAGCTCTTGCTGCTGGTGATTGGTGTCGTTGTTACTCTTCTGCTTCATCTTCTCTCTTAAATCAAACTAAAAATCAAAATCTTTCCTCAATCATCGACTCATCGCACAGTCGCAAAATTCAATTAAAAAAAAAATCTTCTGATGCATTTGTTTGTTTTGTTTGTTTGATGGTTGAGGCGCACCAAGCGTGAATGACTTCCTTCAATCACTCACCCTTTGCATATATTTTAAATCTGATTTTATCTGTGTAAATTAGGTTTTTTGTTTGTTGACTCTAGTTGTTTTTGTTGAATCTGTGGGATACTAGAAGTTTCGGATTATGCTGCTTTAGCTGTTCAGTTGATATCAGTGTTCTTATCGTGTTTTGGGTTTTATTTGTTCCTCATTTCTTTTTCCTTTTGAATTTCTTTGTATGTTTTGTTATTTTTTTATGTGAATGGTGTAGTTTTCTCTTTGTACTGAAGTTTCTATGTTAGGTTAACAATGTAATCCGGGGTTGTAGGGAGTTGCCTCACTTATAATTGTTAATCGTATATTCTTTGTTTGTTTGTTCTGATGATGTCATGAGCCGCAGGTCAGTGATCTGGTATCCTCTCTTTTAACTTATAAATTATCCAATTATTGACTTGAGGGGGGGGGGGGAACAATGCTAGGATTAAGGGCTGTAATCTAGGTCATAGATCTTTATGCCTAATGGAATTAGATTAAGTGGAGGCTAGGGTTAGATCTTTGTTAGTCTTTTTTGGTGTATGGTCTTTTGGTTCTTGTGTTTGGATTGTCAAGAATACTTCATTTTAGCACAGAAAGTGGCCCATGGTTAACCTTGTCCCGTTTATGACCATAAATATTCATGTTGTACTTTTCAGGTTCTTTTTTAGCACTAATATCTAACTACAAGAATTCATTAGTAGGAATTGGGTCTCATGGTTGGTCTTGTAACCTGTGCTATATTAGATTTTATAAACCAAACCTTGTGTTTTTCTTGTTTTAGCTTTAGAGATTTTTTACCTTGTCATCAAACTGTAATTTTTTTTGCATGTTTCTTATTTGTTCTGATGTTAAGCTATATATATACTTATGGTGAGAGGGTGGTACTCTTATCTGTGAATGCCTGATTTAGCTGATGGTTACTGAGTATTCTAGTTATGTTCTTACTACAGCCGAAGCAGATACATGAGATCAAGGATTTCCTTCTCACTGCGAGAAGGAAAGATGCACGGTCTGTCAAAATTAAGAGGACCAAAGATGTGGTGAAGTTCAAGGTTCGCTGCTCCAAGTACCTGTACACGTTATGTGTTTTTGACTCAGAGAAGGCTGATAAGCTGAAGCAGTCTCTTCCTCCAGGTATCATAGTTGTTTGTTCACTATGTTTATTTGCTTAACTGGTTTTTCCACTTTGGAAATTACTCTGTTGATGGAAATTACATTTTCCGCACCTATGGTGCAACTTTGTAGCTATATCTCCTTAGATACATGCCATGAACCATCACTCTATGCATTTTATTTTTATTCTCTATTCTTTGAGGCATTCTAGCCGCCATTGTGATGCGCTTTGGTTGTGCTTTTTTAGTTGTGATTTATTAGTGTATTTGCTATTGTGGTCTTAGTCAGTCATATGGCTGTTTTTGTGTGCTGCTACAATTCATTAATTTTCTTACAAGTTTTCTTCTCTTTTAGTAAGTCACCTAGTGCATCCTTTCTCCATCTTTTGAATGGTATGGTTTTGCCTATCGTGCAGGATAAAAGTAAACTGTGTTAGTATACCCCTTAGGAAACATTATAAAGAAAATCAGAAGTCAAGGTCGGTTAGTTTTCTAGAAGGCACTTCCATTTGTGGAAGTTCTTACGTCATGTTACTAATTTAGCAGCATTTGTGTTCTGTTGGTAGGCCATTGGGATGCATTATCTACTTATTTGGCATATGAGCTGGTTGCCGCATTGCTGTTATTTATGAATTAGTCCCAATTGTGCTTGTAAATATTGGTAATCTTGTTTAAGATGCACACAAGATGTCTTTGATTGCAGTGGTTTCTTCATAGGGAAGACACAGACTAAGTGCAATTATAATGAATCTTTGTAGAGAGTCCTATGTAGCTATCAGGTTAAGTTCTTGAATTGACCTCAATACTGATAGTCTTCTTTTAAGTGGAAAAGTTTTTGCCTTGGAGCAAATGAAATGTGGTTGTGTATTCCTTGGTAGATGTTGTAATTCAATCTGAGAAATGATGGTCTTTCCTACTTGTAAAATTCTCCATTATGTACACTAAATTTACATGGAAGGCTAGAATACATCCTGTATTTACAGAGTATGCAAAGCATTTTGTGTAGTTGTTTACAATTTTTGTTTAAGATTTAAATTGGTTCCTGTGCATATGGTTTCTTTTCATATGGAATATTCACTTGTTTCTTTTTATTTATATTTTAGACTGATCTTCCTAAATTATTCCTATGTTGTTGTAAGTTTAGGATCTGGAATTTTCCTAGGTACTTGTATGATCCATTTCTTTTTTATGGAGGATTGTTTTCCCTTGATGGAACAAACTAATTGTGGTCAGAGATGTTGATGGTTTTTCCTTTTTGGAAACTCCTTCCTTGATGGTCTCATATTCCATCACTCTGGGGAGCAGCATTGCTGTAGTTATCTCTTTGGACAGGACATGAGACATATATTAGATTCTTTCATTTTAACTTTTTCCAGGCTTAATACAATTATTAATTTATGTGGAAAGGAACTCTGCCCGTCTGACCCCCTACACCCATACATAACTGGGCGTGAAAATACCCAGCACGTGTGGGGTGGCTGGGTCTTTTCACACCATTTAATCCGTCTCGTTGGTCTATATTGCATATGGGTATTGTCACTTGGTTCTGTATTAAATAGATGATGTTGATTCCCTTAATTAAACGTTTGTAATGTTACTAATATTGCTATTCGTCTATTGTTTACTTGTTGACTTGCTAAACCTTAGTTTGTGACACATTTTTGTGTAAAATCTAGCATAATGGAAGTTGAATTTTGTATATTGATTGTATTCCACTGTACTTTGTAACCCATTAATTGACCTCTATATAATATTTTAGAGGTAGAGTATTCTCTGAGCAAGCGGCATATGGTAGTGCACCGAGGTCATTTCATGTGAGAATGTTCGGGTGGAGAGTACCCTGCTTGCTCAGAGACTCCCTTCAAAATAACATGACTTGAGTGGCATGTTGTATTGGTATTGCTTTTCTATTCGTCATCTTAGATACCAGTCTGGATTACCATTTCAGCCTTCTGAATTTGTTCCCCTCTTCTAATATTTTTGTTGATGTTGGCCTCTTCTTTTCTTCTCTAGGTTTGAGTGTGCAAGACCTGTAAAAATGAGCAGAGGTGGACTATGTGCAAGACATTTTGGGCAGGAGCTTGTTTTTATTTCTATCCTAGCTGTTGATGTGGATTTTGAATTTTACTTCCAATGTTAGAACAATATTTTTTCTATTACCCGATTGTTGTGCTCTGATCTTTGGCTAGAGTCCGGAGATATAAAGACTTAATTTTTCTTATGTCAATTCTATCAATCTTGTCATATCCAATGTTCATCACATATATGAAGTTGATAGTCGGGATGCAACAGTCGTTTGGCTTTTTATCTGTGGTGGGGTCTTGTTTCATGGGCGAATTTGATTCATCAATGACTGCAATCAACTAAAAATTCCTTCCCCAGAATCGAAGGATCAAGTCCTTCTGCCCCTATTCGAGTAAGGCGAGTGCCAGAACAACCTAATAGAGGGTGGTGTGATAATGCAGTAGTTTTTCTTATTTACAATCAGCCTGATTTACAACTAATCTCAGATTTAGTTGATCGGGATGAATTTGATGCATGGATATTTATATTAATGCGGATTGTTGGATACAATATCTATTCCTAAATGCATCATTAACGCTATGCTGGAGAAATGATGAAATCATTTTGTCGAAGGTGGTTGACAAAGAGGAGAGGCTAAACAGATGTAGATGTTTTTGGTTGCCACACCCCATGGGCAGTGAAACATAGGGAAAGACGGCAACCTCTGCATACCAGCTCAAGTGCCCAATCTGAGATTTTATTGATCAACTAAAATCATATTCCAGAGTGAGAACTGATCTAAGACATTTGAAATCATGCAAGAGGGATAAACGCCTGTAATGACATGGTTCAGGTCTATGTAATATGAGCAGATTCTTATTCGAACCGGTTGGAATAGGTAGAGGAATTGACCAGATTGGGCAATTCAAAGTAAAGGATGAAGGATCATAAAAAAAAAAAAAAAAAAAAAAAAAAAAAAAAAAAGAAGAAGAAGAAGAAGAAGAAGAAGAATATTTAGGGGATGGTATCTGTCGATCCGGATTGGGTCCGGATTGGGTCAGTGGGGTATCGGGGTTTTGCCCTTGTTTTTTTATTTCTTTTTTAAATTATTTTACCCTTGAAATGAGACGGTCAATCTGGATTGATCAGGGATTGGTATCAGTCGATACTGATCTGATATGGCCGATACGATACCGATACTTGAAATTATGCGTATGACCTCCATGTCAGCACCTGGTCCAATGGGGGAGCAAGCTTGAGTATCCACTCATAATAAATAGGTTTAAAGTTGGTTTAATCATACTTGGAAAACTAAGTCTAAGAAAAGATCAGATTGAATCCGAGTGGGTATGAGTCTTATTATCTCCATGTTTTTATTTGAGTCATGAAACTTGAGTGGGTTTTTTTATTGGGTCATATATTATTCATAGAATTTGGTCCAAAACTAAAGAGAGCCCGGTCTTTCGAAGGAGAAGGAAAAAAAGATATTAAAAACTGAGAAAGAAAAAAAAAAGATTCACCCCTGATTCCCATTATAAACCCCCACCTTTTATTGTTTGAGGTAGATAATGGCCCTCCCCTTGGGCATTTCACAGAATAGTTGATGGTAAAATTGGTCCAATTAAATAAAACTGAAAAAAACAATACATCGCCTATCAAATAGTCGTTCAGTTCAATAAAATATTAAAAATGAAAAAAAGCTTTACACAACCTCGAAAAAACAAACTTTGGAATTTAAAGTTTTTGGAGTGGTTCATGGCTTCATGTGTTAGCGGAGTACCGTCTTTTGCACTTGAGAACCAAGAGTGTTGGATTTTGTGGGCTATATTAATACAGGTGACCTATTGGGTCTATAGTGGTTAAGTCCACTCGAGGGGGATAGACTCAACTCATCTATTGTGAGAGTATGTTAGGGCTGGGGAGACAAATATTTATAGTCTTAATGGTCTTTGCAGTCACCACAATGTGAAAAACATATTTTACTCATAGAGCTGTGAGAGAAGTTTGTGTAGGAGATTGCAGAAGACCCTAAAAGGATGATTTTGTTTGTGATTTTGTTTATGGGACTAATCTTTAAGCAAGTGGGATAGAAGTTTGTGATTAATACTTATGGAGGCTTCCCAACCTGCATTACAGGTATGGTTCTAGTCCTTTAACAGTCTCATGGTTCATGTTCTTTCGTTGTGATAACTCTCTAATGCTTGTGAATATTCTAAGGCCTGAGAAGCAGAGATACTTTGGTCTATTTCCCCAACAAGTGGTATCAGACCCACCCTTCTCGGACTTAGAACCCTTGAAAGCCAAGAAATAAAAAATTTTGGGTGAAAAACAGGATTTTTGGGAGGGGTTTCGTCAGAAAACGGTTGTTGTCAGGGTTTTCGACCATTGAAACTTAAATATTTTTTCACATGAACATAAAGGGGATCGAGACGAACAAAACCATAGGTGACACGCCATCCGCAATCGCCACGTGCCGACTCGATTAAAGTCAGCTAATGGTAATTACCAGGGCATCATCATGCGATGTTTGCACGCCTTCTAGATCTTCGTCCGAGAACAAAATCATTATTCACGGCCTGGCCCTTTTGCTTGCCCACTCTGTCACATGGATGCTCTGAGCATAAGCTTTGGCCTTGCAGTCGAGATTGAACTCTCTCTTGCAGTCAATCCTCACTGATGGTTGCTATTATGCGAGTAGTTGCGTCTTGATCCTTTGGAAGAAGAGGTTCAAAGCGAGCGGGTGTTCGGATTCTTAATCTGTTTATGTCTTCCCGATCATCTCTGTACCCTGGCCTCCTTTCTTCACGACAACCTCTCTTGTAGCCCCGCCTGTCATCCCAGTGGTCCCTATGGTCGCCTCTCTGATTAGCTTGGATATCCTCTTTTTCCCGATCGACAAAGCGGCCCGAGTATTCTCTTCGGATCATACTTTCCAACTCGCCATTTAGGTCCTAACAACCTTCGGTATCATGGCCATGGTCACAATGGAAATGACAATATTTGTCCATATTGCATTTTTTTGGGTGTCGCCCCATTTTCCCTAGCCACTTGAGAGCTTTTCCGCCTGAGGCATCCTTTATATGCAATAGTTCATCGGCCCTTTTGTGATTAAGAGGGGTGAACTTCTCAAACTTCTTTGGTGGACTGGGAGCACAGTCCCGCTCTGAATTCTGCCTTTTTCCTTTGGAGGTCTTATTCCCTCTCTTGATGTTCTCTTCTTTCCTAACTTCCCCTTAGCTTCTTCATCTGCGTTGAGGGTCTCCTCCATGCTAATATATTTGTTGCATAGTGCTTTCAACTCTGCTATGTTCCTTCGTGCACATTTTTTCAGAGACTTCTTCTGTTCTTTGTCCTTGACTTATCCTAAAAGGGCCGTAAACTCCTCCTTCGAATCCAAGCCCCTAATTTCAAGCTTCTCCCGGTGGAAGCGTTTCTTGTAGGTTCGAAGGGAATCTCCCGCTCATTTCTTTAAGTTTAGCAGGTTGATTGTGGTTTTCTAAAGGGGTTGGCTACTCGAAAAGCCCTTCACGAAGATGTGGCTTAGTTCCTTGAAACTGTGAATGGTCTTTAGTAACAGGCGATTATACCACGATTTCACAGCTGACCTAAATGTTAAGGGAAGTGCACAACACATGATGTTCTACAAGACCTAGGAGAATTGCATTGCAATTTCAAAACCTTCTAGATCATCGGGTCTCCAGTGCTTAACAAGTGTCTTACTTTGGCATTTGAAACCCAATTGGGAGAGGATCCCTCATAACTTCATCAGCTAAAGCCTTGTCATTGGTGAGATCCGGCTCTTGCGTCCCAACTTGGATTTCTGTAACCCTTTGAATCTCTTCTTTGAGCTTTAAGATCATCTGCTTTAAAGTAGGGATGGTTTCTCCATGTTGAAGCTCCTCTTGCCTGACCAACATAGTGCGTCGCACTTTGTCTTTGCGTGCTGGTTTTTCCTTTGCCTTTTTTACAAGGATTTCGCCCTTCATGTCACTAGCTTGGGTGGTCTTTTTCTTCTTTTGATATTTTTGATTCACTATATCCAAGCCCTACTACTCTCATTCTTCCCAAGGACGATGCTAATCTGTTGTGGCCGAAGATCCGTTGGCTATGGGATGTTTATTTGCACAATGAAACAAGGGTTGAGAGGCCTAGAGCAGACTCTGGGATTAACCCTCCGACGCCCAAATCAAGTATCTATGCAACAACAATAGGGTAAGGAGAGCAGTAGTGAGCGAAAATAGTGAACTTACCTCTATCTAGCCTCTCCCTTCTCCTTTATAGCGTTAGATCCAGTAAAGTCCTACTAGGAAACGTCCTTTTGTTTTGTAAGCCAAGGGTGGTGGATGGATTGTGTCCCACGAGTTCCCCTCTTTGGCGCGGAATATCCATCTTTCTTTGGGGAATCATATCGGCCTTCCTTCTTGGGAGAGATGGAGTCCTTCTATGACTCTACCATAGAAAGAAGGTTGGATCTTCCTCGGATCTCAGGATCCGAGGTTGCTTGCTTCCTAGGATATATCTAGTTTTCCATTTGAGTAAGGTGAGTAATCAATTGCCACGTGTCAGCATCCTTGATGAGTTTTATGTGTATCATCTTGGATTAAGAGACTTTTCTACCCATAATAGGGCATATTAAATTAGGTTAAAAAGAGTGTATACTAATCCCCAAATCCATTTGGACAACTATTTTACAGGCCAAATATTTTACAAATGCTTCTTAGTTAGACAATTTAGTTTTCTCGAATAAAGACTCTTGAACATGGAATAGTATTGCTAGTATTTAACCTCTCCTAAAGAAGATGGCGTGCCTTAGAATAGGTGATGGACATTGAACAAACATTTGGACTGATCCTTAGCTACCCCATATGCAAGACTATTGTATTCCATCAACTGTTTCTAGGCATCCATCCAAATTTTTCTCTGGCTAGTGATTTATCCAAATTTTTCTTTGTTAGTTATTTATCCAAAATTTTCCTAGATCTGTACCTTCTTATATTGTTAAGATTCCTTTCTTTTACGTTTGTCATGATAAATGGATCTGTCCTTATAATAAATCTGATTTTTATTTTTTTTTTATTAATAAATCCGCAACTTCTTTTCTGTTGACGGAGACCGGTAATCTCTTTTCAGGGTCCTAGTGTGGCTGCTGGCTGGTGGAAGTTTTTATGGAAGCTAACTATCCACCCTAAGTTTAAGTTTAAGATGTTTGTTTGAAGATTAATCTGAATTTGTTTGGCATATTTTCTTTTCCTATGTCTTCTCTAAGTAATAGGCAAGAGAACAAAAGAAAGCAACAAAAAAAAAAGTACAAAAATTGTACTTTTTTCTTGGTATTAAGAAATTCTCTTTTTGCTTGACATGTCCTGAACCAAGAGAAGATTCTTTTTTGAATTTCAAAATTCATCTTCGGAAGTTTTCTCTTGCTGCCAAACAAATATCTTACCAAAAACACAAAAAAGAATATAAGAAAATACAAACTTTCTTTTATTTTCTTTTAATCGTAGCCAAACATACATAGTTCTTTTTATTTTCTTATCATTTCATTTCTTTTCTATTCTTCTCTCTTTTTTCTTTTCATTTCTTTCCTTTTCTCTTGGCTACCAAACACAGCCTAAAAGCATTTGGGCTGTGCCAGGGAATATAGGCTTGAGAACTGAAAATTTGTTTAGTGGATTCCCTCTTTGAGTCATTACTTAACCCTGCTGCTAACTTATGACTCCTATGTCTTCTGATCATAGTCCTCCGTCTTCTGTCTATTAACGCTTTTTCAACATATTTGCAAGCACTCTTACTTTATTTGGGTTCATAGAAACCAACTATTTTCTAAATGCTTTATTTCAAAAATTCAAAAGATACGACTGTTGACCATCATAACCCTTTCCACCTCCCCCCTCCCCCCCATATGATTTTATCTCCACCTCCCTTGGTTATGGTTCTTTTATCCTTTCAGATTACACTGGTTTGCCTACCACAAGCCATCCTATTATTTATTGGATGGCACCTTTGACTCAGTTTCTTAGGAAGCAAGCTGACCTTCTGTAAAAGTTTATGTTAGTTGCTATAGACTATAGACTATGTTATGGTAGAAATTGCATTGAAGTCGAAGCAAAGATACTTTTCCAAGTATCCAAGGAGCACTATTATTAGGTGGCGAATCCTTAGAAGACTACTGATTTAGCATTGCTAGAGCTCAGATGTTTCCAAGTCACCACACGGTCTATTGCTGCTTAGAGCAACATGTAATGCAATTAGGCACAAGCACAGTAAGCAATGGTAGACCAAGACCCATTGTTGTAATCAGCAGAGTCAGTATCAACAAAGGCATAAAGATCCAACATGGATTGAGATGGATGCAAAGACCAACACGGGTAATAAACTTGTAAATACCACCAAATCCATCCATGTGAGCACGAGGACTAGCAAATAAATCATGAATATCCTTCCTCTAATACAAAATGTCAATATCAGAATGAAAAACTTCAATGCCCAATGAAATGCTCATTATGACAAACTCATTATGAAGATAACGAAACCGCTTTATTATACATGAAATGCAGTTAATGCTAATGTAATTCATCTTACAGGATAAATTTATTTTTTTTCCCGACAATTCTGATATTCAAGTAAGAAAAACAGATGGAGAAAAAGAAGATAAACAAATCATTCATATTCTGCGTAAAATACATGTAATCTAATTTAAAAAAATAATATAAATAATAGGTGAACAAGGAAAGATTAACACCAAAATTTTGAATCCAATACGATGGCTGAAACCCAAGATTTATCTTTAGGCCTTCATTGGCCATTTAAAGCAACCATTCTGGTTGTAGCTTTGGATTGATCCAGACTTGAATGATGGCACTTCGAAATGTTTTCAATTCTTATATGCATTGTGTTCAAGTACCATGAGAAGCAGAAGAAGACTCAGCAGCTTTTTTCTCCCGTTGCTTCTCCCTTCGTTTCTTGTTTCTCAATGCGTTCTTGCTCATTTCTCTAAATTATGAAAGATAAGTTAATGGCAGAGGATAGCATTATGAAGACTAAAACCGTAGATTAACATAGTGAAGTGGGTGAGGGTGGAAAAACAACAATAAATACATGAAATAAATATTGTACTCACTCTGTCGGAGCAACTCCTCCAAACAACTGCCATTTTGAAATAAAATAAGAAATCAAAACCAAATAAAATCAATTCAATTAGCAGTCAAGGTTTGCACACTTGAAGCTGACATGTAATGTGAAGTGCATTTAAATTCTAATTCATGATCGCAATTCAATGTTTTTCTTGAAATGCCAAGTGACAGTCAAAATATTCAAAACACCACAACAAACTTGAGAATTGAAATCAATTATTGAGAACTTGAAAATCAACTTTGACTTAATTTAGAGCCTGATAAAAATTAATTTGAGCCCAAATTTAGAGTCTGACCTTTTCTACTTTCTTCTATTGTGTTTCTACCTATGCCGTATATGATGGAGATCATAGATACATATCTAAATAACAATCACTGCATTTGGGAGATCCTTTTAAGGTGCAACTTGGGTAGAGCTCAACCTGAACACTACCAGCCCAACCCGACCCAATCTTTTTTTTTTTTTTTTTTTTGAGGATGAATAAATAATTCATTACCAAGAGGAGAAGAATATACAAGGGGAAAGAAAGAAGGGGGGGGGGGGGAGCAAAGCAATTTCAAGAGGGCTACAAGGGCAAGAGAGCAAAAGCCAAGAGGGCAACAAGACCAAAGAGAAATTAAACCAAGGATAAAGTCGGGAAGGGGGAGCTTGGTTAAGGAGGGGGAGGATAGAGGATGGTAGGTGGGAGGCCCCAGGGGACAACCATGAGCTTGTTCCTTGGGAAGTGCCTAACAGAATGAAGGGGAAGGGAGGCTATCTTGGAGGAGACATCGAAGTAGATGGATTTCCAAATCTTGTCGAAGGAACAAGCATTGAAAGTTCATCTACAAAGATATCTCTCCATCCAGATATGGTTTATGGTGGCACAAAAGGTGAGCTTTCCGACGATGTCACAGATTGTAGAACCGGCTAAGGTCATATCAACCCAAATCCATTCTTTGCTAAGGGGAAGAGCTCTTCTAGGCTTAAGGATGACATTCCAAACCGAGGAGGAGAAAGGGCAACAAAAGAAGAGATGGTTCGCATCCTCAGTTCCATTCCAGCAGAGGTAGTAGGAAGAAGGAACCAGGATGTGCCGATGGATTAGGAAAGACTGTGTAGGCAAGCAGTTTGATAATGCCTGCCATGCAGTGAAACTGTGACGGGAATGTGACCCTTGAACCCAATGGTTTTAGGCCAAAGGACGGGAGGGCGTTTATGATGAATGAAATTCCAACTAGAGGCTGGCTGAATAGACCAGAAGGAGAAGGAATCCAAGATATCCAACCTATGCTCTTTTGAGGCCCTTTCACATCACCATATCTTTCACCTCTCATTTTGTCCCATCTACCCCGGTGACCCGGGGGGGATAGGGGGGAGGGCCAACTAGATATCTATAAGGGAAGGAGGAGAACTGGGAGTGGACCAGGATCCATTTCTAAGGATGACAACTACCATGGCAGATCGGCTAAAGCCAGAGGAGTAAATGGATCTGGGCCTAACTATGGAGAGCAGAATACCTTGGGGGTGCCAGGGATCAAGCCAAAGGGCCAATGGAGTATTGTATAGCCTCAAGAGGCTTTGGGTCTGAATTTGAGGATGTTGTGCCAGACCTAAGAGGCATTGGAAGAGGGGGAGGCAGTCCAATGGGAGTCAGTCTTGAGAAGAGAAGAATAGATCCAAGAGATCCATATACTAGATTGTTTGGAGACAACTTTCCAGATAAGTATGAGAATGCCAGAGGAATTGACATCCTTGATTCTTCTAAGACCCATCACTCAAGCCAATCTTTTAGGTACCTTGGGCAAACATTTTGGAATCTTGTATTGTGACTCGAAACCAACAATATAAATTTTATATACAGAGAACACAATCTATACCAAGCTTAACAACGGCTGTTTACAGCCTAAAACCATGCAAGGTTGATTTGTTGCCTAATGATCTCTACGTATGCAAAACCACTAAATCACCTTAGAGAGGCAATGCTGGACTCACCTAAACTGAGATACAGGATGTAGCTCCTTGTACACACTAAAAGGGGATCCTCGTCTATGGGGTGATATGCTTGCTAAAGATCTTTATGCATGTAGAAAGAGTTAGTACTGCAATCACCTAAACAGAGTTTAGTGGTCGTATGACTGCATCACACACACTCCAAAAAGAGATCTAGTTCCCCCTCTCTCTCTCTCTCTCTCTCTCTCTTCAGGCCATGGATAGGTTCTATGGGCCTTGGATACTCATTTATGGGTTATTAGTCATATTGGGTCTTAATTATACGCCTATAAAGTGATGATGAAGTCAGTACAATGTACTATTAATTAAGTGTTTAGGTTAGATTAGGATACTTGTTAGGTAGATAAGAGTTCTGCTTTGAGTCTATTGAGTTAATTAAGTCAACATGAGAGAGTGATTAGGAGTCCTTTTATGAGTCAGGTTAGGAAATTTAAAAGGTATATATGTAAACACCCCCCATGAATTAGACATGCTTCAAGGAAAGAATGTTGTGCGTGCTTTTAAGATTTTTGGAACTACATATGTATATGATACGCATAAATTAGTAGCCCAATGAGACTGGACACATGGCAGCTAACCACAACTTAAACACCTAGATCACAGCCAGCACAACGACAAGAATCCCCTCTTCTGTAGTAGAGTCATAAGGGGACTCTCCCACCTAAGAAGGGATTATTCCTAAAAAAGAGATATTCCCCGTAAAGGGAGAGGGACGTGAAGGATGGAGTCCTCCAAAATAGCTCCAAGCCCGTCAGAAGCGAGGGACGTCTCCTAGTAGGACTCTACAAGGTACGGCCCCATAAAAAGGGGATTGGGGAGAAAGCACGAGGTAAGTCAACACGTTCACACCATTACTCTTCTGAATAACTGTTGTGCGAGTCTCTAACTTGGGCATCGGAGGACTAATCTCGGAGCCACCTCCGGGCCTCTGCGTTCCGTGCTTGTGTAGGATCAATGTTTAACCTGCCACAGATTCTCGGAAGCAACAATATACACCCCCCATGAATTGGACATGTTTTTGAGTAAATAATGTTGTGTGTGCTTTCAAGATTTTTGGAGCTGTATATGTATACACCCCCCCCCCCACCAAAACAAAAAAAGAATTGGACATGTTTTGAGTAAAGAATGTTGTGTGTGCTTTCAAGATTTTGCAGCTATTGCATTGTGCATACGGACTGGTATTTCCAAATCTGATCTCCCTACTTCTAGCCAAGTTCATCATTTCTTTTCAGGTGTGATCTTTCCTCCCTCTTCTCTTCTATTATTCTTCTCACTAGTTCTTATTATTACTTTTTCTAATCTACAGCACCCCCTGTTTTCTTCTAAATTTCAGATTGCATTATCCTATACATATCTCTCCAAGTTAGCGATCTGTATCAACTCAAATCTCATATACCAATTTCTTGTTTACTTCCCTCTAAAATTGTAGTTCTGATTCTTTAAGAATACTGGTCAATGTTTCTCTCCTAGTTCTACTATTAGTCTTCCTAGCAGCAATACGAATTCTCCATAATTCCATATTTTGTAGTCAGAATTTCTTTAAATTCTGCAGGTCTGATCTTCTATTAGGAAAGACCACTCGATATGAGCTTTAACCTATTCTGATCTATCTGCTGTGAATTACAGACTCTCCTATGTCTGTCCTTTATTTCTCTGTTTCTATAATCCTGTATGTACTAATCTCTTGATGGATTTTCTGGTTTGGGAGTAAACTAGTCTCTTGATGGAATTTCTGGTTTGGGATTACTCTCTCTCTCTCTCTCTCTCTCTCTCTACTCTGATCCATCTTTTTTGAATTACAAACTTTCTCCCATTTCTGTCCTATATTTCTCTGTTTCTATAATCCCGTCTGTACTAGTCTCTCGATGGATTTTGCAGGTCTGTACTTCAGGCATAACACTCACAAACCTACATGATTAGAATTACATCAAGAGCACATTGAGCATATATGCATGGCAATGGTTGGATTAAGCAGCTCCTAGTGCATCCAAGCGACCTCATCCTTCTCATTCTCCCAACCATTGTGCTCCTTAAGATAGATGACTGTTGTCACCATAATTGTCAAGCATCGCCCAGGCACTGCTTAGGTGTTCATGCTCTTCTTGGGTCCAAGGTGACAACAGCCTTGTTGGCACTTCACAAGTTTACGTTAAATTATGTTTGTTGCTTTGTTTTTTATTGAATAGCTTATATTATATCCTATGCTTTTTCTCTTCTATGTTTTATATATGCATGATTATATAAAACTATCATCGCTATATTACATATGGTCATATATTGGATACCTAGGGCACCTAAGCGACGCCTAGGCAGGTGCCTTATCGCCCCTCCGAGACTTGGGTCGCCTAGTTGCCTTGACAACTATGGTTGTCATGTCTTTCACCTAGTAACCACATCTTACCTTCTCACCCTCTCCACCACTGGGCTATTCCTGCTTTCTATTAGATGTCTTTGTAAGCAGATGCTAAATCCATTAATCCATTGTTCATTGCAGGAAACTGTCATCGATAAAATACAACCTTTGCTAGGCATTGTTTGTTGGATTGTTGTAGGATACTTTTGGTTTTATCTTTAGTATGCGTTTACGCAGAAATGTTACTATTTGTAAGGGAAGTTTTGGAATTTCAACTTGAGTTAGTAATGAAGATTGGAGAAGGACCTTAATACAGAAGTAGGTCACAAGTTTATAACCCCAAACAATACAAATAGGACTAGGAACCAAGGGAATAAGACCAGCAAATAAACCCGAATGCAGTAGCATAACCAGCCCAAAACCCAACCTGTTAGGAGAGACAAAAGGCCTCCGATGGGTCTGTGGGGCTCCAACTGAGCTGCAAACTTGGTCGATTGTAGGGCCCAAGGAGCGTACAAAAACTCCAAAGTTGAAGGTCTTCTAACGGCTCGTTTGCAAGATATGTACGTTCTTGATTTCAGCCCTAAGTGAGAGAAAACTGAGGGAATCTTCAAGATCTGTAGTAGGGCTGCTTGGGCAGCAAGAAGAAGATGATTGAGTGATCCTTGGGTGGCTGGGAACACTCTGAGAAAAGGACCTGCAGATCAAGGGTTAAATGGGGAAGGAAGAGGAGATCTCTCTTCTAATTCCTCTAGGAGTGCTGGTCAATTCTTTCTTTGGGGATCTGAACAGGTTTGATTTTGTCACTAACAGTAAACAATAACAGTAGGTAATAACAGCAGCAGTTAAGAGAAAAGGAAAGAAACAAACAAGACAAGTGTGGATGGCATGGCTATCTCGGCCCGAACATCTCACCCATAGCTATCCTGGTTGTTTAAGATATGGACTGCAATTTTTTGTATTCAAATCTGTGAAATAAGAGTACATAAGCTCCTCTATATACAGAGGGCAAATTAGCAGTCATACCATAACTAGGAGTTAGACTCCAAGTAGGATTAGACATTACATAATAGGAGTTGGACTCCGAATAGGACTAGACTAGAACCCCAATTGGGGTAGGTAACTAACTAGTCATTCACTAATCGGGAAACCTAAACTGACTAAAACTGAAATAACAAATGAAATAGACTCAAAACAGGACTCTAACTAAACTAATGAATTAAATCCCGTTTTTCTACTTTATACCCATATTTTAGGCCCATTAAAGTGGCCCAATACAAAGAAAACTCATAGGATCAAAGACCCAACACATACATAACCTAACCCAAGGCTTATTTGCAATAAAATAAGCCCATTAAGTGACTTATATACATCAACTCGCACTCTCTTAGAAAAAATTCGTCCTCAAATTTTGTAGAGTGTGAGTGTGATTATAGCATGGTGCACATCCCTCTTCAAACCGTAGAAAAATTCAGGTAGCTCTTTGATAATAAGAATGTAGTCTAGAATGTGAGGAGCTTGATCTTTAAGATACTTTAACGGGATGACGAACTCCACATACTCAATCTCAAGGTCTTCAGATGTATCCATGAGGTCTTCTAGCACGTCCTCTACTTACTCTTCTTCGATCATAGGCTCTTCAAGTCCTTTCTCTGTCGTTCACAGTCTCCTCAATGGTTTCATCAACCATTACTTCAATCTCGAACCCATTAGGAACTTCCACCTGGCTGTCCATAATCACCGTAGTCATTGTAGCACTTACCTCCTTGGGTTCGATCTCCTTGTCAAACATTGTGACCATGTCTCTTTCGATTTCACTCACATGAATACCACTAATAGGAACATCAATGACCAACTCTTTCTCGACAATAGCAATCTTGTGACACGTGGGTGGCTTTTGAAAATCTGGTGGAAGGAAATACATGCTTCGTTCATGCTTAGATAGGTACATGCCTGCCAACTCATACTGCATCTCTTCCCACGTGCTAAGCTTACATCCTTGAGCTTGAAGTTGCCTTTCATGGACTCCCATTATATTCGAACATAATCACTCATCTGAGAACATGCATATTGGAGTCTTTGTGTCTCTATCAAGTTGTAGTTGATACACGTCCAATTCATGCACACATTCAAAGAATTTCTCACGAAAATAACGCAGCTGTGCAATAGATTGGGCAGTACTAGCCTCCTTCAGTTCTTCAAACTTCAGGCCTATAGTATCCAACATTGTGTTTAGCCGTTGGAGGGATTTCCACACATCCTCTAGTGATATTTGTTTGGGGCTTTCTTCAGTCATAGCTCTGACACCACTTAATGCAGAAGTAAGTTACAAGTAAATTAGCCCAGTAGTTTATAACCCCCAAACAATACAAATAAGACTAGGAAACAATGGAACAAGACCAACAAATAAACCCCTAAGGATACAATAGCAATACAACAGCAAAACCACCCCAAAACGCAACCTGATAGGAGAGAGAAAGAACTGCGATAGGGATAGAGAGAGAGAGGTGGGGCTAGATCTATGGGGCTCCAATTGAGCTGCAAACTTGGTCGATTGTAGGGCCCAAGGAGGGTGCAAAACCCCCCAAAGTTGAAGGTCTTCTAACGGCTCCTTTGCAAGTTATGTACATTCTTGATTTCAGCCCTAAGAAAATTGAGGGAATCTTCAAGATCTGTAGTAGGGCTGCTTAGGCAGTAAGAAGAAGAGGATCGAGTGATCCTTGGGTGGCTGGGAACACTCTGAAAAGGACCTACAGATCAAGGGTTAAATGGGGAAGGAAGAGGAGATCGATCTCTCTCCTAATTCCTCTAGGAGTGCTGGTCGATTCTGTCTTTGGGGATCTGAACAGGTTTGATTTTGTCACTAACAATAAACAATAACAGTAGGTAATAACAGCAGCAGAAAATAAGAGAAACGGAAAGAAAGAAACAAGACAAGTGTGGGAGGGATGGCTATCTTGGCCCGAGCATCTCACCCACAGCTATCCCGGCTGTTTAAGCAATTGACTGTAATTTTCTATATTCAAATCTGTGAAATAAGAGTACATAAGCTCCTCTATATATAGAGGAAAGATTAGCAATCATACCATAACTAGGAGTTAGACTCCAAGTAGGATTAGACATTACATAATAGGAGTTGGACTCCGAATAGGACTAGACTAGAACCCCAATTGGGGTAGGTAATTAACTAGTCATTCACTAATAGGGAAACCTAAACTGACTAAAACTAAAATAACAAAGGAAATAGACTCAAAACAAGACTCTAACTAAACTAATGAATTAAATCTCGTTTTCCTATTTTATACCCATATTTTATGCCCATTAAAGTGGCCCATTACAAAAAAAAAAAAAACCCATGAGATTAAAGGCCCAACACATAGATAATCCAACCCAAGGCTTATTTGCAATAAACTAAGCCCATTAAGTGACTTATCTACATCAGAACTGGTTTGTGAAGTTTGAATAAAGGAAATTTTCTGCTTTCATCTTCCATGCTAAGGAACCTAGAAATGACCGGGAGAGTACAAAGGTCATTAAATTATGTATGGATCATCAGTTGAGATTTATGTACTTGTAAGAAACAGTTCTGGTATGTGTTTGGAGCTGCCAAAGAGAATCGATGACTTCTAGATAAGGTCACTCAGTCTGCCAGGTCTGGATGGTTGCTTATTTCTCTCTGATCTGTGACTATTCAGGTTCCCCAGTGTTGCTAGTCCTATTTCAGGGCCAAAAAGCTTGATTCAGGACACTCACACATTGGGTGCAGTACCCCCAAACATGCCCAGAATGGTATGCTTTAACCAATTTTTTTATTTTTTGCACCTGGTTCAGCTACTTATCAGTTCAGATTGATAAGTTGTGATGATTGAAGTATACATTACGTGTTTGGGGTGATTTCCATTTGTAAATGCATAGATATGGAAGTTTTTCCTCATCTTTGGATGTTTCTGAAACCTGAGAGAAGATTCCCTCCATCTGGGAAGAATAGTTTCTGATTGTGGGTCGAATATGAACTTCCCATCTCGCTAGGGTTTCCAACCAGCCATTTTCTTGTGATTATTCACAAAGTCTGAAGTCCGTGGATCATTGGAATCCACTGCTGGTGGTTCAAGTAATGTAATCCCAGTTGTCACAATGAAGTGCTCTCAGTTAATCATATTACCAAGCCCTCGAACTGTTATGTTACTTTCTTTCCCACTCAATATGTGTTTTAGGATATGGTGGCAAGACTTGGCAGTGGACTAGAGGAGAAAGGCTTTATCTTCTTTATTTTAAGCCCACCTTTTTGAGTGGAACTCAGTCATATGTTTGTGGAAGTAATGATAATTCTGCTGAAAATGTAATCCTGTGGCATCAACGTTTGGGATATCCTTCCTTTTTTGCTATCGAGTAACACTTGTCTCATCCATTTCTTCTATACCTAATTCCCATGTGTTCCAATGTGAGTAATGTCGATTTGCAAAGCATTGTAAATCTTACCATCCTTATCATGCTTATAGACCCAACTCCAAAAACACTCATCTCATCCATTTTTTCTATAGGGAAGGCGTCCTCATCTTTCTAGGAGGAGTTGTCCTCTCCTGGCCAATGCACACATGATCTGAGACCACCTAGCCCTCTATGGATGTGCCTACCAGCTACCAGCTACCAGCTACCAGCGACAGTGCACCACATTGATCTTCTGGTTAACGGTGTTTAAATCAGGTTCAAGTGAACGAACACCATGGGTTGGGTTGTGGTTGTCCTTCAACCTCGCACCAAGTTGCACCCTAGGATACTACAGTGGGTGAATCAATCAAACGAGACCGGTCTTTTTACCATCAGCAACAATCCAATCGACATAGCTATACTAATGCAGAGGTCATACTTTAATTCCAATTAGATGGGTCAAGTCAATGACTGGAGGAAGAAAAGGTGATCAGTCAAATTGTTCCACAGAAGTAAGACCTGGAACATCCAAATCATAGCCCCACTGCTGAGCTAATTATAAAACAAGTCATAACAAGACATGAGACACTTGCAAATGGGTATATGTTTCGCATACCTCTGCCTGAGCTGTAGCAGCAGTCTTAGCATGTGGTGGGCGATATGGAGCAGGTTTCTGTGCAGGTGGGTTGGCATTGGATATTTTTGTGGAGGTTTGGGAAGACTTCGCCCCTGAAATCAATTAATACCTCCCATATAAAATAAACAAATGAAGAGATATAAACATATATGGAATTAGCCATAGGAGGAAATAATAACCTTCTAATTTGATCCCATCAATTTTTAATGAGTCAACTGACTTCACAAGTTCAGTGACATCACCAAACCTCTCAGGGGCCTCTGGTTTCCAATCAGCCTGTATGAATGGGAACATTTTAAAATTAGAATTCTGAATCAAGACAATGATTCTGCATTAATACAGAGGGAGAATGTCCAAGACTGACCTGGTACAGCTTGTCAAACATCTTCGTAAAGTACAGAGATCCATTATGGAGGAAGATTTTAACCCTTAAAAGAAAAAGTAGCATTGCTTAACCACTTATTAAAGACAAATTTAAAAGAAGAAAAAAGAAAACAAAAGAAAAATAACTTAACCTTTAATGCAACCAGGAAAACATCAAAACAAGGGAAAAATAAAAGCAGGTAAAGTTTGATGAACCACAGATTCATATATTGGTGCCTATACGGCTATACCACATAGTCAAATCTGTCTTAGAAGGTTGCCTAATTAAGTGCACCAGGAACACCTCATCCCTTGCACATTATGTGAATTTTTCAAGAAGTTCAAGGAGTATTTACTCAACTGGCAGTGGCATTCTACATGCGGCCAGCAGCTTTAGATAAACTTTTAATTTTAGATCAGGGAATGATATACCTGTAGGTATCTGCCCTTCAGGAGTTCATGAAACAGAAATCTCCAAGTACAAAAACTGCCTAATAGGCCATTTTCTGGGCAGCCGCCCCTCCTTTTCACATAGTCAAAGCTTCATTAACCAAACAATGAAAAATCAAGGAAAGGCTTGCCACGTTCATGTTGGACAATCGCCTCTTTGTGTTCGATTTCTCTGATGTCTCAGACAAGACCACCGCCCATGAAGCTGGCCCTTGGCAAGTAGGCAGAAAACCCATCTTCTTCAGGCAATGGGACAAGTATACTGCCCTCAGTAAAGTGGACTACAAGACAATCCCAATCTGGGTCACCCTCCCCTCGCTGCCTCTTCACTTCTGGTGCAATAAGGGGCTTAGCATCATTGGGTCTATTATCGGGAAGCCCCTCTTCTCAGATCTTCGAACCAAGACGATGGACTGAATCTCGCTGCCCGCATCTGTGTTGGAATCACTGCCGATCTCATACCGCCAGCCTCTATCCCTTTATGAAGATGAAAAACATTCTTTCACCCAATCAGTCCAATATGAGTGGCTCCCTCCTCAGTGTACTACTTGCAAGATATTTGGCCACCAAACAATCCACTGTACCGCCAAGTCCTTTGAAATCGAAAATGGCGACAGCTTGCTTCATTATAAGGATGCTTCTCAGATTTTGGAGCCTGCTAGGGTTCGTCCCTCTTCCCTCATTTCTGAACATCCCCGCAGGTCTCATAGGAGACTCCGGCGACAGAACTGCAGTCGCATGGCCCAGCCAAAAACACCCAATGACTGGCCCCAACGCTCGCCCCTCCTCGCTTGATCCAGCGGTCTACCACCTTGATACGGATGGTTACAATCGGTTTGCTCTCCTGATGTCTTCTAGCTCTGAAGACGGCTCTAACGATAGCTCCGAAGCTTGGCCTTACGTTTTTCTGGTCCTACCACTGTTTTCGCCGAAGGTACCTCTGCCCCATCCCTTCCTCTCGGTCTATTCCCGCCTCTGCCATCGCTGCTTTTGTCCTTACTTCCACCGACTCTCTCCCTCAAGACCCTTCTTTATCCATTCCTCCGTTTTCCCCTCATCAGTCCTCTCCCCTCCCTCCCCTTTGGGGAGCCCACTTTATCTTCGGTGGAGGAATCTCTCATCCACAACAACTCTTTCGTCCCCTCTATTTGGCCAGTACATCCCATTCCCATTTTCTCTCCCTCTGGACCCCCATTCCAAGCCCACTCCTATCCCATCCCTCCAACCAATCTCTTGGCCCAGTCCCTTCTTCTGGCCCTCCTTCTTGGCCCACCTCCACTTCACAGGCGCACCCCTAGGGGCCTCTAGCTCCTTCGACCCAATCCTTCTTGTTGTCCCTCCCCTTGATCCTGTTCCCCCTTTGGACCCGAACCAGCACCATGACCCTACCCCCAACCCTACCCACCCTCATCTTGACCCTCCTTCGCTTGACACCTACACCCCCATCCTACTCCCCTCCTTGCTTCGCCAACCACCCTTCATCAGTCTTCACCGGCTCCCTCAGCCCCTCTCCTGTCCACTGCTTCCTCGGCTCCTGTTGCCGACAGCTCCTCTGTTGATGCTCGACTGCGACACCAGCATTGCACTCATGCTACGTTTGCTACTATTCCTACTTTAGCCACGTCTACAACCACCTCTAAAGGCGTTATCTCCAACTCGTCTAACACTCCTCATCCTCCGTTGTGGCCATCATGCCGACGCTACTGACCTTCCGCCAATCCTCTCCGCCCCCCATGACTTGCCAGACTCTTTTGTCACGTCTGCCTCCTCCTCTAGCCCCTTGCCAAACTCTCATGCCACGCTTGCCTCCACCTTCAAAGGCGTCTGCAACATTGCTTCCTACCCCTCAACACCACTGATACAGCTTCCATCCACTCCCCTACTCGCAACTCTGTCTTAGGCCCTAAGCCTGGACTACCTACCACTTATACAACCGTAACCGCTTTGGAAGGCGTCAGGTCCGATCCATCTACCTTTGCCCCTATATTGTTGGACCATGTTGTTGTTGTCACACTGCTTCCCCCATCTTTGGGAACTCCTATGCTTCCTGCAGGGCATTCGGCTGATCCCCACCCCACCAACCCTCCATCCCCTTTGTCACGACCTTTAGCCTCAAGCACCCTCAAATCCTCCCAAGCCTCCCCCCTGTGCATGATAGTTTCTCTAGTGCTCCCCTGAGAAAGACCAAACCTATCGGATCCTGCACCCTAGCCAAAAAGTCTGGAAAGCCCCAGAAAAACCCCCAGGGCACCCCCTCAGAGAATACCACCGTAGATCCAAATCCAAGTCCAAAGTCCCTACCTCAAACACCAAGTCCCCTCCCAACTCCTCCGAGCCATCCCCCCATTCCCATTCTAAATGATCCCCTAGACTATATGGAATGTCAGAGGTCTCAATTCCTCTGCCAAGCATATTGTGATTCACTCCCTCCTCAAGTCCTCTAAAGCCATTCTGTGTTGCCTCCTGGAAACCAGAGTTCTTGAATCTAATGGTCCCCGTATTGATGCCTAGATAGCTCCCTCTTGGTCATTCTATTTCAACTAGGATCATTTCCCCAATGGTCGCATTTGGATCCTTTGGAACCCTCTCCTCCCCCATGTCTCTACCATTGCCTCCTCTCCCCAATTCCTCCACTTCTCCTTCTCTTCTCCTGATGACTCCCCCCTCCTTTTTCTTTGTGGTTTATGCTCATAATCGTTCCTTTGAAAGGCTTGCTCTCTGGGCTAACATCCAATCCTTTGCCCCTTGGGGTATCAGGGGTGATTTCAATGTGGTCCAATCTTCCCACGAAAAATCTGGAGGGTCCCCATTGATCCCTCTTCTGTGGACCCCTTCAATGATTGCATTGATGACATCAGATGGTCTGGACACATGTTCACCTGGCACAATCTCCGTGTTGGCTCTGACTGGGTGGCTTGTAAACTTGATAGGTTGCTGGTCAATGAGACCTGACTCAACCTTTTCCATCCTCTCATGCCTGCTTTGATCTCCTTGGTATTTACAACCACTCTCCTATTTCTCTCATTGTTCAGCCCAATATCTCCTTTGGCCCCAAGCCCTTCAAGCTCTTCGACATGTGGCCCCTCCACGAGGACTTTCTCCCCATTGTCAGAGACTCTTGGGCCATCCCAATTCGTATCTCTTCCTCCCCCCTCATTAGATTAAGCAGCTCCTAATGCATCCAACCGACCTCATCCGTGTAAGTTAAGGGACAGAAATACCCCTAACCTACTTATTACGATAAGTAAAGAGTAAATAAAATAGGATAAACTTCACTCCCCTCCCCTGAACTAAGGCGAAATATCAACTGGACCCACCACCTTTACGAAAATATCATTACCCTCCCCTACAAGAAAAAGATGCTATCTAACAGCCCCAACCATTAGTTTTGGCTGTTAAGTTAATTTTTTTCATAATCTCCAAAATATCCCCTATTTGTCTAATACCTAAGCTACCCTAATCTTAAGTGAAAAACCCTTTCTTTCCCTCTTTCTCCCTTTCCCTCTGAAAATCGTGAGGAGCCCTAAGTATCTCATTCTGTTTTGGGTGATCGGAGAAAAAAATTGACGGAAAAGATTAACAGAGATGATGCGAATGAAGACGAAGAAGACTAAGGGGATGTCGGCCTTAAACGGCGACTTGGCTGGAGGTGTCGGTGGATCGGAGGTTTTGGATTGGGAACTTAGACCAGGTGGAATGCTGGTACAGAAGCGGAATCCAGATTCCAATAGAGTCTCCGTTGCAAGCACCAAGTTAAGGTCAAATACGGCTCCTCTTATCATGAAATCTACATCGGTTCTCAAGCCTCTTTCGATCAGTATTACAGATTTTCATTTCCCAATCTTTTCTTCAAAAATATAGTAGTGATGGTAGTAGCTTTGGTTGTTGGCAGGGGAGTTAAAAGAAGTTATTGGCGGCGCCGACAGGGTTGCATCATGAAGACCAGAAGCTGATGTTCAAAGACAAGGAGAGACAATCTAATGCCTATCTCGATATTGTGGGAGTAAAAGATGGATCAAAGCTCGTTCTTGTGGAGAAAGAGGGAAAGAAAGGGGTTTTCACTTAAGATGAGGGTAGCTTAGGTATTAGACAAATAGAAGGTATTTTGGGGATTATGAAAAAAATTAACTTGACTTAATAGCCAAAACTAACGGCTGGGGCTGTTAGATAGCATCTTTTTCTTGTAGAGGAGGGTAATGATATTTTCACAAAGGTGGTGGGTCCAGTTGATATTTCGCCTTAGTTCAGGGGAGGGGAGTGAAGTTTACCCAATAAAATAAATAGGGAAGAATACTAAGCCCTATAGGATAAAATTGCCCCTAGAGCTTTAACAAAGATATTAGGGGTGTACAAAATGCGACCAGACTGATTGAACCTACTGACCACACTCCTCATCACTTCGGTTTTGGTTTTGTTTTTTCAGTTCAATTTTGGTTTTGTGTTTTATTTTTAAACTCTTAAAAGACCAAAACTGACTTTATGAACTGAAACTGACCA
>NC_056565.1:33072500-33132920 GCF_013358625.1 Macadamia integrifolia | reverse complement strand
AAAAAGGATAAAAAAACTAGGTGGAAAAAAACCTAATAAAACCAATAAACTTAATATGTTTTTACAATTTTTTTCCTTTTACAAATGAAAAACCGAGACTAGATCGATAGCTTTGGACCCGGTTTGGCTTTTGTAGACCGAACACCTTAAGCTCAGTATGGTCTAACCCAATATATATAAAAAGAAAACGACCAAAACCGGACCAAACTGTTACACCCATGCCCAAACTTAACTACATTTCATTGTGATAGATGATACACCAGGGTTGTGGAGTACTAATGACCTCTGGTTAACAGCAATCTACTATCGGGAAGGAAAGGATGATCCTTCATGTCATTGTTGGCCTTGCCTTCAAAACTGGAAAGGATTCAATCCTCCCATGAAGCTCAGGTAATCTTACTAACATTAAAGACCTTTTCCTCCTTTCAGCATGGCAGACAAGCTCAGGTAGTGGATACTAACCTCCCACAAAAGTCCCCGCGCAAGTGGGGCCAGGACTGAGAGAACAACCCAGTCAATTGGGCATTTTTGGAGTAACCGGATGGTACAACCGGTTGGCCGATTGCACCACCCGGAGAGACTTTAACTGCTCCAAATGAGGTTATTTGGATGTGGGACCCACGGCTACGTACCCGTATGCCCCAAAGTCACTTCCATGAGTGTCCACAACTTCGTAGTGATGGATTAATGGACATGTATCCCATGGAGGTGAACCCACACCATCAAGCAATGGATTAATCTTGTTTGGCAAAGAACCCATTAATTAGCCAACAGGCTTTAGTCATTAAATGAGCCTATTTAAAGCCCAACCACCTCTCATTTGTTCATTTTACAAGTGAAGGAAGAAAGAGAAGGAGAGGAAGAAGAAGGACAAGGAAAAGGACAAGGACAAGGACAAGGACAAGGACAAGGACAAGGACAAGGACAAGGAAGGAAGGGGAGTTGAAGAAGGAGCTCCAAGCACCCCTTGTGAAGATCACCCTCCCACTTTGCCAAGGTAGGTTCTCCCCCTCTCTTGTATAAGTCCCATTTCTCTCTCTTCCTCTATGTAGTCATGACCTAAGCTAAGGGGGGGAACTATCTATACATTGCACACCAAATGGAGAGCTTAGGGAAGGTGGAACTCATGCCTATATGTTCCAATCCAAAGTACCTTAGCATGTAGGCATGAGGGCCATGAAAGTCGGTGCCTTAATTGGGAAAGATCACCAAATTGAACCAATATGTGGATGAGGGTCGAATCTCCCACCATAGAGACTATTTTTTCATGCCCTCAGATGAGTAGAATGACCCTAGGAATGAAGAACCACAATTGGGGAGCCAAACAAGGGAAAAACTCCCAATTCTGGGCCAACCGGTTGATCAAACTCATCCACCCATTGCATCAACTGATTGGCTATTGGACAGTTTGTGAGCCTTCGGGTTGATCCACCGATTGGTATCAATCGGTCAGGATCATCCACCGAACCCATTAGCCAGTGCAGTAACTTTAGCCTATGAGTAGGATGTTAATTAGGGGTTTTGGTAGGGACTTGATAGGGGCATTTAAGGGATACAATTGTGACTTTATACATGTGTTGGATAGGTTAAATTATCTTTAAGCGGGAAGGATACGTGGATTTACAGGCGATTGATAATTTCACCAATTTACAACAAATTAGGTGAGTGGGTGTTTGATCTTAATTTATGAAGTGTTTATGATTTAATTTCTTTCTTGCATGTTCATATTGTGGTTATATACGTGTTTGTACATTGAATTTCTATTTATGCATGTGTTACGAGATTGAAGCATGTGGGTGTGAGTATGTGGAAAGCATGGACGTAGATGAGATTTGGATGTGGATAGTGAGGGGCACGGTGAGGCCGAAGGGGGAATTTTGGTATCGTGTGCCCTGGGTGCGTGTGTAATGTAATGTTGTGATTGCATTTATGCATGGCTAGGATTGATGCAGATACGGCAGGATTGATGCAGATACGGCTACCCTTACCTGGTTGGACCAGCATGACCAGCTTTGGAAGGCAAGAGCCAAGAAGAACCGGTCCTGCCCAGGGTTTTGGTCCAACAAGGGTTGGAAATAAAATTAGTAGTTACTTAGTATTTTATTTCATGCATTTTATTTTCCAAATTTGAATGTAGGAGTTAGGATTTATTTCCTTGCATTGGTTTCCTTTTATGGTTGTTTCCTAATTTAGACTAGTTTTCATTTCAATTAAGTTTCTAATCATATGTCTTTATTTTTCTACATATTAGAGGAATCCGATGAACAAAAGAGAATGATTTGAATGATGAATTAATTGTTTTGGGTGGAACTTTGTGGTTATGCTTGGTCTTGTGAATTTCCCCCCTCCCCTGTGTGATTCTTCTCTTCTTCCCTAATGCCCTCCATCAATTTGGTATCAGAGCCGAAGATCCCCATTCCCCTTCTTCTTTCCATCTTGCTCTTCCCTTCCCCCTTTCTCTGTTTCGGCCCTACAGAAACTAAGAAAAAAAAAAAGAACAGTCGATTCTCCACAAGATCAACCCTCTCTTATCTCACCACCTCCTCTTTCCCTTCACCAACTTCATCAATCCCTCCCCTTCCCTGTTTTAGGGTTCTAGCAAGTGAAAAAAGAAAAAAAAAAGAACAGCACATCAGAGAGAAAGAAGGATAGAAGAAGCCATTCCCAGAACTTCTTCTCAATCAACCCTTCTCTAGGGTTCCGCCAGCAAAAAAAGAAAAGAAAAGAGAGAAGCAGAAAAAAAGAGAAGAGAGAACAGAAGACAAAACAGAAAAAAAAAGAAGACGGAAGAAGAAGACGAGAAAGAAGAACAGAAGAAGACGAGAAGAGAGAGAAAGGACAGAGAACATACCTGGTTTTTGAAGTCCAGCCGTGGGTCGTCATCTCCATCGCCAATCGCAGCAATCTCTTAGTGGTTGCTGGTCTTGAAATCGACAGAGAAAACCCACTGGTTTCCATTTCCAAGAAAGAGGCACGTTTCCCCTTGGTCGGTAACCCAAACTCCCACCCCCAAGCCTTCTTTCTTTAACTATCTATTAATCTTTCTATTTCCCACTTTGCCTCTCTCTTTATGCTTTATTTACTCTTGTTTCCAATATACCCTTGCCCATACATAATATTTTGTGTGCTTTCCAGATATTACGTTGCTGCCATCCACTTAGGAATTTCCTAGTAATTACCATTCTGTCATTCCTCTTTTAATTTTCATCTATTTACTACTTTGCCATTACCTGTTAGTATTCTTTGTTTATCATCACCATGGTAGCCAATAGCGAAGTTATCCAACAGCTAAACTCTTATAAAGGAGAAACTGATGAGAAAATTGATGCCCTCACTACCATTGTCACATCTCTTAAGACAATGATGGAATCTATGCAAATTTCTGTCGATCGATTGGTGGCTGCAGATAGGGGAAAGTCCCATCCAGTATGGGGATTCTTCCAACACCACTCCTCGAGATCCGTCACTACCATTGCCACCACCACCACCACCATATGGAATTGGTCGATATGATGATGGAGCAGAACGAATAGCAAAATTGGATGATCTTGATTTTTATGGAGATAACAATCTAGAATTGTACCTTGACTAGATTCACAGCTTAGAGACATTCTTCAGATGGTATGGGTGACTAAGGCCCGAAAGATCCTATTTGCAGAGGCTAAATTGAAAGGCACGGCCCAAATCTGGTGGGTCAAGCAACAGTAACAAAACCGAACCCAAGGCATTGGTTTAGTTACTAGTTGGGCTGAAATGCATGAAGTCATGAACCGGAGATTCTTGCCTTCTGATTACAAGCAACGCATGCATCTCAGATTTGCACCGTTGAAACAGGAGAATTTGAGCGTTGAAGAATATGTTGCAAGATTTTATTATTTGGCCACTCGTTCCGATTTTGAGTGGGATGAAGTATTAGTGGCACAATTTCGCAATGGTTTGCACCCTCAACTTAGTGTTGCCCTTGCTTTTAGTCGACTGCCTACCATGGAAGACACTGTGCAAGTAGCGTATCAAGTTGAAGAAAGTCTAAAATGCCCATACAATCGGAGAAATTTTGCAGATACTTTTCCTCAAGATACTAGTTCCATCCTGTAACAGCCTCCTACCCAAGAAAGGTCATCTAGCAAACCACAGGCTAGAGCTACATCAATGGCCTATTCACAATCTAGTCGGCTGTATTCTCCACCTCGACATGTTTCTGAAATGTCATCTTCATGGCCTACTCTTCCATACTCACCCCCTCGGTGTGGTTTAGATAAACCTTCTGATTCAACAAAATTTTACAGTTCGATGCTACTCATGCAATGGATTTGGACATATCAGTGCTCAATGTCACAGCCGTTTGGTTGCTTTTATTGATAAGGATTCTCCTATACCATATATTCCCGAAAAGCAACTTGGTTATGACACAGTTGATTTAAGAGAAGAGACTGCGCCAGGTGAAGTCAATGACACTCTCAATGATGAAGACCAAAATCCTTTTCATGTCATTCCTCATGTGTTGACCACTCAGAAAGCCACTGACAATGAAGATTGGCGCCGCAGTAGTATTTTCCAGACTCGTGTGAAGTACAATGACCAGTAGTTAACCTAGGTCATTGATGGAGGTAGATGCACTAATGTTGTCTCTGAAGACGTTCGTAAGCTGGGATTGAAGACAGAGCCACATCCAAATCCCTACAAGGTTGCTTGGGTGAACAACACTAATCTCAAAATCACAGATAAGTGTTTAGTCACATTCTATTAGTGGATTTAAGGATATAATCCAATGTGATGTCCTCCCTCTGAAGGTGTGCCATGTCCTTCTTGGTCGACCTTGGTTGTTTGACAAGAAAGTACAACATTGTGACTATGCCACTACCTATGCTTTCAAGCATGCCAACAAGACTATGAAGTTTCATCCTGCCAAAGATCTCCCTGAAATTAAGCTCAAGAAGATGGTGGGATCGTTCCTCATTTAGCATATTTCTTCAGACAGTCTCCTCAACCCTTTTCCTAACTCGACAGAGTCAAGTTCTTTTCAGAGGAGGATAGTTGATGCAGATACAGCTGCCCTTACCTGGTTGGACCAGCATGACCGGCTTTGGAAGCCAAAAACCAAGAACCAATCCATGCTAGGATCATAACCCTAGTGCTACAATCCTTTGCCAAAATAAGGGACTAGGTATTGGCTAATCCCAACGGGTAGGTCTGAGGTTTGTTCCGGAATACCAAGTCGGTCGTATGATGTGTGAATGCCGTATACGGGCACTGTATGGTCGGATTTACCAGATACTAAAGTATAAATGTAGGGACAGGTATGCTTGTGACTACAACTAGCTTGTATCGCCGAAGGACTAATAGTTACTGGTGAAGAGGGATACCGCCTACGTTGCATAGCACTAAAACCAAATCTACTTGGAGTTAGGGGGATTACTACTAGGGGCTTACCGGGTACCGAAGTATAAATGTAGGGACCGTTATGCTCCTAACTGCAATTAGCTTGTATCGTTGAAGGACCAACGATTACTGGTGAAGAGGGATACTGCCTACGTTGCTTAGCACTAAAACCAAATCTATTGGACTTAGTGTGATTTGTCTAGGTATAATATTTTAAAATAGGACTCATGCAACATTAAGTTGAGGGACCAAAGGTGATGCAGATTAATTACCAAAATAGGCTTGTTTTATTAGGAATAAGCCTAGGGTTGGGTTCCATACATGTTAGGCCTTTAATCCCATGTGTTTTGAGTGTAATATACCACTTTTATGAGTCTAAAAAGGGGCCTCTAAGATTGAGTACGGGATTACTAGTTAGTTTCCATTTTCATTAGTTTCCTTTCTAGTTGGGCTTGATTTGAGTTATATTTGTTTCCTTAGGAGTCAAGTTATTAATTGAGTCAAGTCTTTAGTAGCTAGTTTCTAATTTCAGTTTTTAGTAGCTATTGTATTAGGAGAATATTTGGTTTCCTTTTTGAGGAACCTTCTATTTTGTAATTCCCTCCACCATTAACATTATAAATAAATAAGAGGAGACTCCTAAAGGCCTAGATGATTTAATAAACAAATTAATGGTTGTTCCTATTGTCTTCTACATGGAGATTTGTCTTGTGTTTGATCAAGGCTGATGAAATTGGTGTTTGATCCAATTAACTCTCTGCGGTGTGAAGCACAAGAGGTTCTCTTCTAGTTATCTCCCTCTTTTCTTCCATACTCAACGTGTTCCAGATCTGATCTACTGTTATAGGTATTTAATTAAATCACTTTTCTCTCAATTCTGTCCAGAAAATCCTCATATTTTTCCTATTTGATCCCTTGCTGCCAGAAACACTTTCAGCCATCAGTTTGGGCTGAAATTTGGATCAAAGATAGGTCCTACCTGGGGAAGAACTCGACCCAAAGGGGAGCTCTTTCTGACCAGTGGTTTGAGAGATTTAAAAATTCTCCCTTTTCTTGTCTTTTAGCGACCTGTGACATTGCAGAACTGAAATTGACAGATCTGGTTCAGTTCCTACTGTTCTCGTGGATTTTGGTTCATGGTATTAAGTTGATTTGGACCTATTTGAAGTCTTGTAAGCCCCTGTCATCGGTCCTAATCTAATCAGAGAAACCCTAGTATTTGGTTCAATAGCTTCAACTGTTTCAGGTCTGATTTCTCTTGTAATCTGATCTGCTGTGCTATTATCCTAATTTGACTTGTGTTTGTTCTTCGAGAGTATCCTGCTGTTTTGGGACTAGGTTGGTTTGCCGATTCTAGTTCTACATTAAAAGGTTACTGGTGAAGAGGGATACCGCCTATGTTGCATAGCAGTAAAACCAAATCTATTGGACTTGTGTGATTTCTCGGTATAACATTTTAAAATGGGACTCATACAACATTAAGTGACTTGTTTGAGCACATCATAACATCATTATTGTTTGTGTATGCTTGTATACCCCCACCCCTCACTAGGGTTGCAAAGCTCATCCCACGTTTTCCCTTTTTAGATGGTGATTCAGGTGTACAAGTACTCGAGCAGAGTGAGGTCCCGATTAGCATAGTCGAGGAGTCATGTACTCAAGAACACATGGAGCACAACCAAGACTGTGGCTATGAGGGTTGTGCCTTCAGGCATATGTTGCCCATCATCCCGTATCTTTTTTATTCTTTTTGGTGTAATTATAAAATTGCTTTATGATACTGTATTTATTGGAAGGAAATCTTAGAACAATGTCTATAACTAACTATGGTAACATTAGCAGCTCATCAGCCTGTAATTACAGTATGACCCTATAATCTGTGATTCTGTTAAATTATTTCGTAAGTTATGTGTTGTTAAAGTACCGCATTTGTGATCCTAGAGGATTAGCTGGCCACCGAATGGTGTCCAAGTCACACGGCCATGGTATATCGAAGTAGGGTGACACAAACAGACTGTTTGACACCCCACCAGAAGATAGGATGACCCTAGGAGATTTACGCATGTGCTCAACTACATTGAGCCTTGGCTTCATTAGTGAATGCCTCTTTCCGTTGGAGGCTTGCAGAGAAACTGATAGGTATTATGGCGGAGTGTTGTAAGGCCTAAATGGTACTCCAGAAATGCCCTTCGTGAGAAGATAGATATAGGATTGTATCTTTTTCTTCAAATAGTGGTGGGCCATTGGCCCTATCTTTTTGTGCTACGTGCTTTTGTAACATTTTTTTTAACTGATAAAAGTTGCTACTGGAAAAAACAGAAATACATAACGGAAGAAATTTACCAGTTTTAACTTCCCTAACATCCCTCTTACACTCTCTAATACATTTTCTCACTAGCAAACCAACAATTATTCTTCTAGTGCCCAGATTTGATAAAATCACGATGTTAGCCTACATATGAAACATGCATTTCTGAGGATTCCATGTACACACCAAGATATACATACCCATTGTCTACTTGAAGTCTTGGAGCCGTTGTTGCGGTCATGAAATAGCGTCCATCTGGAGACCATTCACTTGTCACAGACCATTCAGCCTTTGTTGTTCCAAGTAACTTTTTCTCCTCATAATCCCAAAATGCCTAGATTATAGAAGCAGCAGTGAAGCACAACAAGGGCTAAGAGAACAGAAACCAGTGAACTGGAAAAACAACAAGACACGGTCTTGTTTAAAGGAGCATATTCTGGACTAAAGATAAAATAAAACAAGAGGGAAAATGGAAAATTAACAAGAAAAATAGTTGTGTTGAAAGGAGCATACTAGAGCGTCAAAGATGCAAGCCTGAGTAGAAAATATATACTTATACAAGTATAACCAAGAAAAATTCCAAGCATTATATTAAGAAGGCAGACACTACAAAACAGCAATTGAAGAAAACATTTTACATAAATGTAAATATAGCAACTCAGTTTATGGATTAATCCTTCTCTCTCTCATAAGTTGACCGATCATTCTCTGCATTTTGTCTCAGCCTCTCAGGCAATTAGTATTCATAACAATAAGCTGAAGGGCATATAAGAAGGAAATGTCTTATCTAAATGAATGGCACAACTGCAAATGGCATCATCTGTCACGAAAGTGTCAGGTTCCATTTTTCACCAAGCAGTCCTGATTAAACACATTTAAGTCTGGAGAATTAATCCTACAAAAATGGATGGGTTGGGGGGCCAATTACAAAATACCCTCTGAGAAGAGTTTCTGTGGTTGTTGCTGTTGTCGTCTTAACCTTGTGTTAGTCATTATTTATCAGCATCATCTTTGTCATCAAAATATCTTAAGATAAGCCAAACAAAAACCAAGCATATGGAGCAACTTTAGTAGAAATAGGATGATAATGGGGTGGTGAGAATTGATGATAAGAAGATACATCAAAATGATAACTTCAGATATACATGGGTTCAACCGTAAAGGAGAAAAAGATAATATGTTGCAAAAGTAGAGCATAGGGCTCAAGTGGATAGGCGCCTCTACAGAGTAGTGCAATCAACGCCTTCCACAATCAAAAAAGGAAAATGTTTTAGGACAGCAAAAAAGACCAGCAATAATTTATGAAGCTGAATGTTTGACAGTCAAGAAAGAATATATAAGCAAAAAGTCTTTTGAGGCACTTTTGAGGATCAGAATTCTCCAGAAACTACACCTTAGCTGGTCTTTATGGTAAGAAGCTTGTCTTTGCTACCCCTATGCCACCAAAAGAGGATTTATATAATTCAAATTAGAGAAGCTAAAAGAGCAAGGGACAGACCCAAAATAAATTTGAGAGAAGTGACGATAAATACGTGCAGGTATTAGTGTTGACATCAAGTATGGCTTTGAATAGGTCGCACGGAAAAACAAGATCCATGTAGCCGACCGCCGACACTGCTCGTTAATCACTAATTGACTTTCATTATTCTATCCCCCAATCGGAGCATGGGTGGGCAGACAGGAACTAGGAAACCACCACATTTGCGACCCACCCGAGCCAATGAGAATAGAAAATGACAAAAGAATGAAGATCCGGCCATATAATGGTCTGAGGATGGCAGTTATGCCCATAAGCTTACGCTATGCCCAACACGGTCCCAAGGATTACATCATTAATCTTGAAAAAGCTGTAAAGAAAAAAATTTCACTAGCAGCCACAATTGAGCCATTATTATTTCAATATAGACATCTTACATATGCCTAACATGTGAAATTAACCATCTCAGGTGCTTCCAGATGACAATAAAAACTAAAAAATTCATAGCATGTTCGGAATGTGCCAGAACACCACAAGTAACAGCTTATCATCAGAATAGATATTTATCTGTAAGAAATAAAGCAGATTTAGAAGAAAAAAGTTTAAAGGTCTTTATAAGCCAGATGATTGTAATGAGAAATTATTTGAGCTATTAGAGGATAGCAAAATTTACATACCATATCACCAGGTAAGTTGCCATAACCTGCCACACATAGAACTGTGAAAAGGAGAATTAAGGGCACAAGTATAAATAGATAAAATAAAGAAGAATCTGCATTTTCATAGTCCTTCATGAAAGTTTATGCATTGAATATCATCAAGATGGAGTGGATCTATGGCAAAAGGATACATTTCCCTTTAGGATTCCATCTGATAGTATTGTAAGGGCCTGTTCCAAGTTCAAGGATCGGGTTGCACTTCTTGTTGAAAACCGTCGCTTTTGCAGGCATAACTGAGAGGTTGGTCAAGGGCCCATACAATATTAGTAAAGACAAGCTAAGCAGAATAATGTGAAAGGTTCAGAATCAATTTAATTAAAATATCCCTAGTCCTTAATTTTCCATACAACGTGTTAAAGCAAAGCTCATGTACTATATGTCTAACAGAATTTCCTGGTACAGATGTAAATGTGCCTCCCAACATTTCTTTCCCCCTTAAAAACAGCTTTTCCCTGTTCTGAAGGACCAGAAAAGGATACATCCATATATGACAGCAAAAGCAGAACCAGATGCCGACCATTGAACGTCATGGACTGGCCCTTCTTTACCTGCCAACACATCCACCAATTAGTAATATAACTTGCAGAAAGTCCACACCAGCAATTTAGTTTTACATATTAAACTAGAAACATACGGAGAGGCACAAGTCCTTCATGTGTCCCATCAGTTGTCAAGTAATTCAACTTTGATTCACCATAGTAACTCTGGTTGGTCTTATCAACATCAGACTGACTTACAACTAGGAGCCCAGTAGAACCATAATTCCAACTCAGTTGCACTGTGGAGCACCGGAAAAAACTCCGTCGTGCAACAGGTTGAGCCTGTGATTCACCCCCACAAGCAAATATCTGAACACTGGCAGGAATTCCCTACATGAACAAAGAACTTGAATCAAAATTAAAAAAAAAAAAAAATAATAATAATAATAATAATAATAATAATAATAAATTCCAAGAGAAAGAATAGCTGAAGAATTGATGGAATATGTCTCAGCTCAATGCCAGGATTCCATCTACAAATTCCTGATGAAACTAGCTTATCTGGGTATTAGGTGACACATAACGTGGACTATACTATATCCAGCAATTGCCTACATCAAATACTTACTAGTCCAAGTTCTGTAAGTTCTCAACCTCTCTTTACCAACCTCTGGTCTTAAACCTAGTGCAATTTCATACATCATTCTCCATCCAAGAAGTGGGTTAAAATTCAAAAGAAGATATGCAATGAGAATAAATTAGAAAATTAAATGCTTCACAAACAAGATTGAGCTGTGTCCCCAGTTCTCCTTCCAACACAAAATCTACTCTACTTGTTAGAATCAAATTGAAGCACTGACCTTAGATTCTGGAACAAATGCAGCAACATGAGACCCAGGCATTTTAGAAAGCTCAAACGCAGCTATACCAGGGAGTCGGAGGCGATATATGATTCCTTTAGAAAAATCTCCAGCATCAAAAAATTTAATCTCATTTGTAGCCAACTGGCAGGCAACAGATTCATCTGAACTAAAACGGATGGAAGGCCTAATGCACCCATTAATGAGACAAACATGAGAAAGACTTATAGTGCCATGTAAAAGGTGTAACAGAACAAAAACAGAGAGCAAGAGAAAGGGGCATTATCACTACCATGTGGCCTTTGACATGTTCTTCTGGAACAGGTGATAAACAGCGGAACCGCTCTCAGTCTTCCACAAGATCAAGTTTTTCTCCTGTGGTGTTGACGATTTTTGAAAGGTTTGGAGATAAGTCCCACGTGGAGATAAGGTGGCTGCAAGAATGTTTGGGACTTCAAAGGATCTGATCTCTGCAGAACTATGGCTATCATAGATGCCAACTGAAGAGTCAGATTTGATCACCATGATTCGTGAACCATCTTCGCTGAACTTTGCAGAGGTACAGGGAACCCTTTCAAGCTTGATTCGTGGTTGGCCATTGCTGAATGGAGGTCCAGTCCAGAGAGAGAACCCTTCAGGTCCACGGGCTGATTGGGGAAGGGGAAAAAAATAAGTGAGAGAAGGGTCAAAAAATATATGGAACATGACGCAGCTGTGGTGGAGAAGTACCTAAAATCTCCAAAGGTGGGGGTGATTCCATTACTGCCACTACAGGATCAGAGACTAGATACAAAAAAGAGGGTCCAACCAGTTACTAGCAAAGCTTCTGCAAAACATTGAGTTATTGGTGAAAGAAGTATTTCTCTTCATACTAGCCCAACACCAAGATGATTAGATACAAAATGAAAAACTTTTTAAGCTACATCTTGAGGATACGGAAAAGGAAGCAAGTCAAATGATACACCAGCTGAAAATCATAACCAATATGTCCTTTTTTGGGTGCAGCAGTCCCCCTTTTTTATTTTTTATTTTGGGGTGGGGGGTGGGGAGAACTCAATTTGCTTTCTGTTTTTTCATAAACAACAATAACACAAACTCAACCCAAAACAAGGAAAAATAAATCACAGAAGCAAAGCATGATTAATCCTCACAAGTAATACTTCATCAAAATATCAACCTTCACTGATGATTAGCTACAGATATCATACAGCCAAGCTTATTGAAGAAATTACTTCAGGGTATTGCAGCAATCTCTAAGGCAGTACACACAGAGGAAGACCAAAAATCATCGAACATGTTCATAAGTGGATGTATAAAAGGGAACAAAATTATTCACCCAAAAAAAAAAAAAAATTTTTTGAAATTAGAATATTCCCATTTCTAATCGAACAAGTAAATCCATATGAATCTAAAGAAAAAACATAACGCATACTTCAGGGTTGAATTTTTTACTTCGATAGCGAAAAAGGAGTACAAACCAAAGTATACCCATTAATGTGAATTGCAAAAAGAATAGAAGTATAAATTCTGAAAAGGGATACCTGGTTATTGGTTAACCAGAATGGCTTTCGAGTGCTACACATGTATGTGGAGAAGGGAATGAAAACTGCATAAAACAAAAACGGCTGAAAAACAATTACTACTATTAATAGTAGAAAAAAATTAGAGAAAGTAATATGCGCAAATGTTCTTCAACTACGATTTAAATATACGCTAGGTTTGGGCTTCCCTTCTACCAAAAAAGCTAGAGCTTGGGTTCCCCATCCTCCAAACTCCCATGCTCTCCCACACATTACAAGCTTGGTCTCATTCATGTTGGTTCTAGTAAATATGGTTTGGAACTAGCAGTTGATTCATACCAAAAAAAAGAATTAGCAGTTGGTAGCCTTGTGATCTGATCACCTACGGTCTGCCACCATTTAACAAATCCCATTCTGAAGATGAAGCAATATGTTCATGGGACTAGTTCCTTGTAAAGAACAAAAAGGAGAAGCGAGGGGGGAGTGGTTGAATGTTCTCTCTAAATCCCATATAAGTACAATCCAGTCTCTTAATTCAAAAACGCAAGTCAGCGACACGTAAAGTTATAAACAACTTTGCATTACTTGTGCCTAACCTTCTAAGGTGCTATATTTACCATATCTGAAGGGAGGCTGCTATGGAACCAGAAAGGCTAAGAACTTCAAATGGGGGTCTGTTCTTTTTCTTTTGCCCTTTTAAATTTCTCCCCTTTCAACAAGATTCCAAGCTAAGTGAAAAAGAAGGGGAAAAAAGAATGAATCAGGGATTCCCTCGTAATGTATTGTGACAGGACTAAAGAGTAATTAGCACCAAAGGGAGTAAAGAAAATTCTGTAACAAACTTCTCAGTATCAATATTTCTGTCTGTCAATTTTCTTTGGCTCCAGTTGGGAGCAGAAAGAATCTTCCGTGAACTATCATACGAATCAGGCCAAAATATATATATATGGAGTATTCAGTAGTCGGAGAAGAGACTTACAGATGAGGACGGAGAAGAGAGGAATCGCCTTGAAACACTGTGTTCTCGCCACTACCCGAACAGCTACAAAGAAGAAAGAGGAACAGAGGAAGACAAAGTTGGCGAGGGAGGGATCACTCGTCAACATCTGCCTTGATCTCTTTCAGTAGCTCCTCCTTGTAATCCTCATATGTCCCTGAGAAAGCTCTCACAGTCTCATTTTCTACAACCCCAAATCTCACTCTTCCCTTCATCATCGCATACCGCGCCGGCTCTGAGATGAGAAGGAGATAAGGAGAAGAGAATGAGATCAGATTTGAGATGAGAAGGAGATAAGGAGAGATTGAGAGTCTACAAATGAGAAGCGTAAGAAGAAAATCGAGATCGGAGGGGACGAGGGAAGGAGGAGATGAGGAAGTAATTCTGTCCCAAGTCTCGAGTCTCTCGACTATCAGCTGCCCTGACAAATTTTAGGGTAAAATTTTCCATTCTTTTCCCAGAAAAGGGTAGCCCTATTGTAAAATTTTACTTGAATGATAATTTTTCAAACTAAAAAACAAGGGAAATTATTAATGTAACAAGGGTCTATTATTTATCCAGACATAACAAGACGCTAGTTAGGTGCCGTTTGATAACACTTCTATTCCTAGAGAGTGTTCTTTTACAGAAGTGTTCGTTTTGATTCCATGCTATGAGAACACTCTAGTGGAATAAAAACAACGTTTCGTAAAACTGTTCCAAAAATGTCCTTAGAACAGGAAAAGAACAGAAACAATGTTTGGCAGACACTTCTGAACAATGAAATCAATAATTACAGAAATGCCATTATGGTCAAATTTAACTTAAATAAGGAAGTACTTTGTTAATGAAATTGTCTTTTAACATACCATTACACTTAAAGGAAATACATAAATGTAAAAAATTTGTTCATGACAAAACAGAATTGTTAAATCACAAAAGGTCGCATTTCCACCCTTCAGAATCTGAGGGCTTTTGAAGGTCATGTTTGATCATATGGGTTTAGACAGATTGTCCCTACTAATAAGCCTAATATATATCTAGATTAGCAAAGTATAGTTCAGATGACTTTAGGTGGTCCAAACTCCAAAGAAATAGATCAAATAAGTGAAATTATGTCTACATTTTGGAATGTAAACATATATAACACAGTTTAGTCTTTGTAACAGAGAGAACTTGATTGATTTATTAAAGGAATAATATAGTAATGTGAGCTAAAGTTATTGTTTCTGAAATCCTAGATTCCCTCTGTTCATTTATGTAACAGAGAGAACTAGATCAATTATTTTACGAAATGATATTAGTTTGAGGAGAGAGAGATTCCGCAAAGTGACTGTTTTAAATAATTGGGGTCAATTATTAATAAGGATGGTGGGATAGATGATAATGTCTCTCACATAATTAAAACATGATGGATGAAGTGGAGACGTGCTTCTGGAGTGTTGTGCGATCGATGTATTCCTCTCAAGCTTAAAGGTAAATTCTACAAGGTTGTCGTAAGACCGACTATGTTATATGGGACAGAATGTTAGGCAGTCAAGAAGCGTAACACAGATAAGTTGAGTATAGCAGAGATGCGAATGTTGAGATGGATGTGCGACAAAACTAAGAGAGATAGAGTTAGGAATGACAAAGTAAGAGTTGAATTGAGAGTGACCCCAATCCGGGACAAGCTACAAGAATGCCGCTTAAGGTGGTACGGACATGTCCAGAGGAGGCCTTGGGATGCTCCACTACAGAGGAGTAAGCAGATCCAGTGGGAAGGACAAAAAAGAGCTAAGGACAGACCTAAAATGACTATTGATGAGTTGGTAAAGAATGACATGCAGAAGCTAAGTCTTGACAGTAATATGACATCAAACAAAGCTGTTTGGAGGGCAAAGATCCATGTTTGCCAATTGCGTTTTAGGTGGGATGGCCCGGCAGTGTTACATTGCCTTTTAATGTAGAACTAGGATTGACAAGTCAACCTAGTCCCAATGTTGCAAGATACTCTGTAACAGTAGATCAGATCTGGAACACCTTGAGTATGGAAGAAAAGAGGGAGATAACTAGAAGAGAACCCCTTGTGCTTCACACCGCTGAGAGTCAATTGGATCAAACACCAATTCCATCAGCCTTGATCAAACACAAGACAAATCTCCATGTAGAAGACAATAGCAACAACCATTAATTTTTTTATCAAAATCATCTAGCCCTTTAGGAGCCTCTTCTTTATTTATAATGTTAATGGGGGAGGGAATTACAAAATAGAAGGTTCCTCAAAAAGGAAACCAAATATTCTCCTAATACAATAGCTACTAAAAACTGAAATTAGAAACTAACTGAAATAAGAAACTAGTTGAAAAAGGAAACTAGCTACTAAAGACTTGATTCAATTAATAACTTGACTCCTAAGGAAACAAATATAACTCAAATCAAGCCCAATTAGAAAGGAAACTAATGAAAATAGAAACTAACTAGTAATCCCGTATACAATCTTAGACCCTCCCTTTTAGACCCATAAAAGTGCCCTATTACACTCAAAACACATGGGATCAAAGGCCCAACATGTATGGAACCCAACCCTAAGCTTATTCCTAATAAAACAAGCCTATTTAGGAAACTAAACTGCATCAACTCTCCCCATCTTGAAAAAATTCGTCCCCGAATTTTGCAGTGATGAGGGGGAAACAACATGTCAGTAGTAGCTTTGACCATTCCCAAACAAAACTCTGGTTGCTTGTAAACTTGTGGAATGTAGTCTTTAAGGTGTGGAGCTTTCTCTTCAACGAACCATGATGGCATAACAAACTCTATATGCTCAACCTCTGAATCAATATCAACTGTGAATGCCATGTGCATAGAGTCATCAATGTTGGTAACCTTCTCATCAAGGATTGGAGGAACAATCTCTTCCTTCTCACTATGAGTCTCAAAGACTTGTTGTGGAGTTCTTTCAATCACTACCTCATCTTCCACATCTTTAGTCTTGCCTATTATGCTCTCTTCAATGTAGAACTCTTCAGTTGAATCTTTTATCTCTTGACCTTCTGTCTTTGAAGCTTTAAGAACCATCTCTTCAATGTGAACCTTGACTTCAAGTTCTTTTGGTTTGAATAGAGGTATCTTCACTTCATATAGAGGAGTTGTGGCTCTTGGGGGTGTTGAAGTGTTAGGTTTAGTGGCTGGAAAATTCTTCTTTACCTTCCCAGCTTGGAAACCAAACCTTCTAACTGGTTGTGCTAGAAGCTCCTCTGCTCGTAGGGCCTTGTCAAAACAATCCCTCACTGAGTGCACTTCAACAACTCCGATACCCCTGTTGATTTCAACTCGCAATCCCAGTCGAAACCGAAATAACAGTTGCCTTTCATTCTCCCTTATGCCTGTACGAGAATCAAGTACGTCAAAATTGTTCATGTACTCGGCAACAGTCATAGACCCTTGACGAAGAGAGTCTAGCTGGTCTTGTATGCGAGCTCTGAAGTTGCGTGGCAAGTATTTATCTGATAACTCAAGCTTCATCTCTTCCCAACTAGTAGGTTCTCTACCACGGTCTTCCAACTCTAGCTCATAGGTCCTCCACCACTCACGAGCAGCCCCAACTAGCTTAGCACGAGCTAGTTTCATCTTCCGTTCTTCAGGTAACTCATAATAGTCAAAATAGTCGTCTAGTGCCACTACCCAATCATAGAACAATTGGGGGTCATATCTCCCATCAAACTCCTTCAGATCGAGCTTGACCTTCTGTGAATCTCCAGAATACCTTTGTTGCACGGGACGCTCAGTCTCAAAATATCCTCTTACATGCTCTTCAAAAGTAGGTTGTGCTACCGGAACCCTCTGTGGTGCTCTCAGATTAGGGTTTGCTCTCCTATTAGCCAACTGAGTAACCACATTCATTGGAGTGTCCACTTCGGGTGTTGTACGTGAACTGCCAGTAGGCTGTTGGGGTGGGGTCTCTTCATTCAACAACCTAGCATCCAATTCAGCCTTCAACTCAGCCTTCAATTCAGTCCGTAAGGTTTGCTGTTCAGCCCTCATCTCAGTCCTCATAGTCTGTAGCATCTCCATAAGAGAAGCTAGGGTAGGGGTGTTGTTCCCAGCCATGCTCTGATACCACTTAATGTAGGACTAGGTTTGACAAGCCAAACTAGACCTAAACAACAGGATCTTGTAAACCAAAGAACAACCAAGAACCCAATATACCAGCAATAATAAATCAACAAAAAAACAATAATAAATCAGCAGTCCATCGACCTCAGTGTTTCAGAATTTCTGTAGCTGAATAGAGACCAGGAAAAACAGAGGCTTAGTAGTCCAATAACAGAGGCTGAACCATGAACAACAGCTACCAATTTTAATACATCAACAGCTGGAACAATCGAACCAGAATTCTGGACAGAAGTGAGTTAGAACAGAGATCGGCCAGATTTGAAAGATTTAATATATCAGACAATCCCCTGGTCAGATTACTCTAAAAATTGGATCGAGTCTTCCATACAACAAGGGTAACACTCGACCAAAAACTCAAAGCCATCGGGTGGCCAGAACTCCAAATAGACTAGGTCGACAGAATAGGAAATAGAGAGTTTAACCCAGAAATTTCTGCAGAAAAATTCAGATTACTTACCTGAGATGGCTGAAGAAGAATAGTAACAATAAGAAGAAGAAAAAAAACACTTGAAAAGAACCTCTTGGGCTTCACACCGCAAAGAGTCAATTGGATCAAACACCAATTCCATCAGCCTTGATCAAACACAAGACAACTCTTCATGAAGAAGACAATAGCAACAACCATTATTTTTATTCAAAATCATTCTAGGCTTTTAGGAGCCTCCTCTTCTTTATTTATAATGTTAATGGGGGAGGGAATTACAAAATAGAAGGTTCTTCAAAAAGGAAACTAAATATTCTCCTAATACAATAGTTACTAAAAACTGAAATTGGAAACTAACTGAAATTAGAAACTAGTTGAAAAATGAAACTAACTACTAATGACTTGACTCAATTAATAACTTGACTCCTAAGGAAACAAATATAACTCAAATCAAGCCCAACCAAAAAGGAAACTAATGAAAATAGAAACTAACTAGTAATCCCGTATACAATCTTAGACCCTCCCTTTTAGACCCATAAAAGTGTCCTATTACACTCAAAACACATGGGATCAAAGGCCCAACATGTATGGAACCCAACCCTAAGCTTATTCCTAATAAAACAAGCCTATTTAGGAAACTAAACTGCATCACCAACCCTAGGCTTATTCCTAATAAAATAAACCTATTTTGGTAATTAATCTGCATCAACTCTCCCGGTCTTAAAAGAACTCGACTCCGTCGAGTTAGGTCGTGCTCCCAAGATTCCCTTGTAAATCGCTTGCCGATGAGGTGGCACATATCTCGAAACAGAAGGGAGCATAACTCCAAGAGGAGGGAGAGTAGGTTGATGTGTCACTGGAGCAGGAGTCAGTCGACGACGTGGCATGTCTGATAATGCATGTGGCCTCATTAAGTACATACGACCTCCTTGCTTCACCTTTATAGTGTTCCGTGCACCATCATAGAGAATGCCTGCATGTCGCTGCCAAGGTCGCCCTAGAAGAATGTCGCAGTGCGCCAATGAGGTGACCAAACAGGTGACATGGTACTGTAACGGTCCAAACTATAAGTGTACTCGAACAACTGCAGTGGCCTCTTCTTGAGCTGTGGGTCCAAAACCTCGCACGTGAATCTTCTTGGAAAGCTGCGTCTGTGGAAGGTTGTGTGCTCGAACAAATTCAGCAGATATAAACTTTGCTTCTGCCCCAGTATCAACAACTACATGAATATCAATAGGGTCAGAGCCGTGCAAGAGAGTACCCTTCTGTCTGAAGAGAGGAGCCTTATCAACTAGTCTATTCGAAAAGGATGAAACGCTAGCTGAATGAGCTTCTACAGCTTCATCTTCATCATCGACAATATCATCGTCCTCGAGGGGATAAGGATATAAATGAGATTCATCTTCATTCTTCTCTGTCGGTTGCTTCTCTGCTACGTTCACAGAACGAATCCTGTTAGGACACTTGTTGGAATAGTGACCCTTCTCGCCACAACTACGGCATATGATATTCTTCACCCCAACACTATCCTTGTTGAACTCTGACCTTTTTTCTTCAACTCTACGAGCTTCAAGTTTCTTTTCCTCTATACGTGGTGGAGGTCTATAAACTGAAGAAGTCTTGAGCATACCCTTCCAATAAATGGACTTCTCTTCAGCTGTCTTGGCATGAGCTGCTGCCACATCAACAAACCTGAAATCAGTGTTAGCTAACTCAAGTCGAATCTCAATACTCTACCCACTGATATATCTCATCACCCGTTGTTGGTCTGTTTCCTGAAGTCGACACCTTGAAGACAGTTTGTGGAATTCGAGGGTGTATGAATCCACATCTTTGTTCCCTTGTTGCAAGTTAAGTAATTTATAGAACATTACCTTTTCATAATTAAGAGGAACAAATTTTTCATTCAGGATTTGCTTCATTACCTCCCAATTGGTAACGGGTCCAACTCTTCTGACAAACCTTACATATAGTACATCATCCCACCATGAACATGCATACCCAATAAACTTGGTGATGATGAGTTCACACTTCTTCACGTCTGGAAGAGACTAATCCGCAAAAATTCTCTCCACTTCGGTAAGCCAGTCAAGAAATTCCTCAGGTCCCTTTTCACCACTGAACCCGGGAACCTCAACTTTGATGCCATAATCTCTGTCAAAAAATTGCCGGGTAACATCCTGGGGAACAACTGGATCAAGTTGCTGCCTCTGAGGTGTGTCTTCAATCCGTAAAGTGTTGAGCTGAGTAGGTAATGTAGAGGATCCTTCTTCAGCTCGCTTGTCGGACCTCTTCATAAAGGCAATCATCTCTTCCATAAACTTATCAAACTTAGCTTCAGTCCTCTCAAGCCTAGCATCAGTATTCTGTTGGTTCTCGGCTAACTCACGATACAATTTGTGCAACTCGGCATTGGTGATGTGACTTGCCATGGTTAGAAAATTGCAGGAAAATTTTCTCTGATACCACTTAATGTAGAACTAGGATTGACAAGTCAACCTAATCCCAATGTTGCAAGATACTCTGTAACAGTAGATCAGATCTGGAACACCTTGAGTATGGAAGAAAAGAGGGAGATAACTAGAAGAGAACCTCTTGTGCTTCACACCGTTGAGAGTCAATTGGATCAAACACCAATTCCATCAGCCTTGATCAAACACAAGACAAATCTCCATGTAGAAGACAATAGCAACAACCATTAATTTTTTTATCAAAATCATCTAGGCCTTTAGGAGCCTCCTCTTCTTTATTTATAATGTTAATGGCGGAGGGAATAACAAAATAGAAGGTTCCTCAAAAAGGAAACCAAATATTCTCCTAATACAATAGCTACTAAAAACTGAAATTAGAAACTAACTGAAATTAGAAACTAGTTGAAAAAGGAAACTAGCCACTAAAGACTTGACTCAATTAATAACTTGACTCCTAAGGAAACAAATTGATGCAGATATGGCTGCCCTTTCTTGGTTGGACCAGCATGACCGGCTTTGGAAGCCAAGAGCCAAGAAGAACCGGTCCAGCCCAGGGTTTTGGTCCAACAAGGGTTAGAAATAAAATTAGTAGTTTACTTAGTATTTTATTTCATGCTTTTAGTTTCCAGACTTGAACGTAGGAGTAGGATTTATTTCCTTGCTTTGGTTTCCTTTTATAGTTGTTTCCTAGTTTAGGCTAGTTTCCATTCCAGTTAAGTTTCTAATTTCATGTTCCTATTTTCTTATATATTGGTTGTAATCGATTGAAGATTTAGAGAGCAATTTGATTATTGAATGAACGTGTGAGTGTGATCGTCCTTTTCCCCCTCTCTACTCTGATTTCCCTTCCCTTCCCGAAGGTTCTCCATCAACTTGGTATCAGAGCCGAAGGATCCTATTCCTTCCCCATCTTTCTTCTTCCCTTTCCATTCTCTGTGTCGGATTCCACCGATACTGAGAACACAGTGAAAAAAAAAAAAAGCCATCGCTCACCCACCCCATCCCTTCAATCCTACTGAAAACCAAAGGGTAACCCCTCGGCCCTCTGTTTTTTTTCTTTCCCCTTCAATCAAAACCATTCTAGGGTTCCAGATTGTGAAAAAAGACAAGTCGAGGTCGAAGTCGGAGAAGCAGCAGAGAGAGAGATAGCAGCAAAAATAAAATAAAATAAAATAAAAATTCCCAAAAGCCCCCTACCCTCCGCCTTCTCTGTTCCTTCCGGCGGCAGCCAAAAAAAGAAAAAAGAAAAAAAGAACCGAGAAGAACAGAAGGAGAGAAGAAAGAAGAAGAAAAAGGAGATGAGAGAGTCGACGAAGAAAAAGAACAGAAGAAGAAAAGAGAAAGCAAGAGAAAGAGGAGAACTCACGTACCTGGTTCGCAGGCTCCCATGAGTCGCAGTCGCAGTCATCTACTCCACCAGGCGAAGAAGAAAGGCCCAGTCGAAGTCTTCGTTGCAGTCGCAGTCATCGTCTCCATCCCCCCTCTGTTGCGGCGGCGGTCGCTGGTTCTCCATCTCCGAGGGGCAGAAACCTCCCCTCCTTTTGTTTTCCCCTCATTTGTCGGTGAAACCCCAACCCTCTTATTTCTTTTTTCTTTTAATCAAAATTCTTTGACTTGCCAGAAATACCCCTCCTTTTCTCCTTTATTCCCCTTTTGTCCCATATATTTTTATTTCCAAATCAAACCCCTATCCCACACGTGATTGATATACCTTTTTGTGGTTTAGTTTGAACTTTAAAAAAAAAAAAAATTACCATTCTGCCCCTGCCCTTTAAGCATTCAGTTATTTACTATTCTACCATTATTCTTTGAGTGCTATTTTGTTACTCATCACCATGGTAGCCAATAGTGAAGTTGTTCAACAGCTGAATTCCTACAAAGGAGAAACTGATACAAAATTTGATGCCCTCACTAACATGGTCACGTCCCTAAAGACAATGGTGGAATCTATGCAAGTTTTTATTGATCGTTTGGTGACAGTAGATAAAGGAAAGAGTCCCATTAAGTCTGGGGATTCTTCCAACACCACTCCACAGGATCTGCCAGTAACACCACCACCACATCATACACCACCACCTCTACCACCATATGGGACTGGGAGACATGATGGTGGAGCAGAAAGAGCAGCAAAACTGGATGTCCTTGATTTTTATGGAGACAATAATCCAGAATTGTACCTTGACTGGATTCACAGTTTAGATACATTCTTCAGATGGTACGGGTTGACTGAGGCTCGAAAAATCCTATTTGCAGAGGCCAAACTGAAAGGCACGGCTCGAGTCTGGTGGATCAAGCAACAACAACAGAACCGAATCCGAGGCATTGGGTTGGTCACTACTTGGGCTGAAATGTATGAAGTCATGAATCGGCAATTCTTGCCTTCTGATTACAAGCAACGCATGCATCTCAGGTTTGCACAGTTGAAACAAGAGAATTTGACCGTTGAAGAGTATGTTGCTAGATTTTATTATTTAGCCACTCGTTCTGACTTTGAGTGGGATGAAGAAGTCTTAGTGGCCCAATTTCGCAATGGTTTGCACCCTCAACTTAGTGCTGCCCTTGCATCTAGTCGACTACCTACAATGGAAGACGCCGTACAAGTGGCATATCAGGTTGAGGAAAGTCTGAAACGCCCATACAACCGGAGAAATTTTGCAGATACTTTTTCTCGAGGTACTAGTTCCGTTTGGCAACAGTCTCCTACCCAAGAGAGGTCATCTAGCAAGCCACAGGCAAGTGCTACATCTATGGCTTCACGACCTAGTCGGCCGTATTCTCCACCTCGACATGTTTCTGAAATGTCATCTTCACGGCCTACTCGCCCATATTCACCCCCTCGGCGTGGTTCAGATAAACCTTATGATTCTTCAAAATTCACAGTTCGGTGCTACTCATGCCATGGATTTGGACATATCAGTGCCCAATGTCCCAGCCGTTTGGTTGCTTTTATTGATAAGGATTCTCCTATACCATATATTCCCGAAGAGCAACTTGGTTCTGACACAGTCGATTTAAGAGAAGAGCGTGCAACATGTGAAGTCAATGACACTCTCAGTGACGATGACCAACATCTTTTTTATGTCATTCGTCATGTGTTGACCACTCAAAAGGCCACTGAAAATGAAGATTGGCACCGCAGTAGTATTTTTCAGACTCGTGTGAAGTGCAATGATCAGTTGCTAACCTTAGTCATTGATGGAGGCAGTTGCACTAATGTTGTCTCTGAAGACGTTGTTCGTAAGCTGGGATTGAATACAGAACCACATCCTAATCCTTACAAGGTTGCTTGGGTGAACAACACTAATCTCAAAATCACAGATAAGTGCTTAGTCACATATTCTATTAGTGGATTTAAGGATACAGTCCAATGTGATGTCCTCCCTCTGAAGGTGTGCCATATCCTTCTTGGTTGACCTTAGTTGTTTGATAATAAAGTACAGCATTGTGGCTATGCCAATACCTATGCCTTCAAGCATGCCAACAAGACTATGAAGTTTCATCCTGCCAAAGATCTCCCTGAAATTAAGCTCAAGAAGATGGTGGGATCGTTCCTCATTCAGCGTATTCCTTCAGACAGTCTCCTCGGTCCTTTCCCTAACTCGACGGAGTCGAGTTCTTTTCAGAGGAGGAGAGTTGATGCAGATATGACTGCCCTTTCTTGGTTGGACCAGCATGACCGGCTTTGGAAGCCAAGAGCCAAGAAGAACCGGTCCAACCCAGGGTTTTGGTCCAACAAGGGTTGGAAATAAAATTAGTAGTTTACCCAGTATTTTATTTCATCCTTTTAGTTTCCAAACTTGAACGTAGGAGTAGGATTTATTTCCTTGCTTTGGTTTCCTTTTATAGTTGTTTCCTAGTTTAGGCTAGTTTCCATTCCAGTTAAGTTTCTAATTTCATGTTCCTATTTTTCTATATATTGGTTGTAATCGACTGAAGATTTGGAGAGCAATTTGATTATTGAATGAACGTGTTAGTGTGATCCTCCTTTTCCCCCTCTCTACTATGATTTCCCTTCCCTTCCCTAAGGTTCTATATCACCAAAAGTTATTCGGGAAGAACTGAAGAAGTAGTCGGCAAAGATACGAATATCATAGCCTTGACAACTAAGATACCTTAATGGAGTTGAATGGCGGAACAGAATTGGTGTAGTGGACCCCATTTAGTTGGGAAAAGGCTTAGTTGGTTAATAATAATTGGGAGACCATAAGCAGATTAGTTTTCTCTTCCATTCACATGCTATATGATGCAGTTAGGTGTAGGGATAATTAGATATATATATATATATATCTTGTTAGATATGCTAATAGCAAGGATGAGATCGAGTCCAAGTTAGAGTCAAGTTCTGTTTTAGTTTTGGGTAAGGATTAGGATTGTCTTAGGTCTTTAAATTCATGTTGTAATGAAGGATTCATTGGTTTTTGGAATGAAAAGTTCTGAGTAGAAAATGATGGCTGCCAAGAGCTGTGCATCTCTCTCTCCTCCTCCTCCTCCAATCTTCTCCCTCTCATTTCAGGTACAGTCGATCCATATCCTTTCTCCCTAACTGTTTTCTTCTCCTACTCTTTTTCCCTTCTCACTGCCGGTACTCNAAAAAACTGTTTCTAGGATTGGCTGGGCTTTATTGACTAAGGTTCCTGTTCAAGAGTGAAAGGAATCTATGGCTTTTGAGATGTCTGATGCTTTGATTATGGAAAGCTGTTTTCTGTCTTCTTTTATCTTTCCATCATATATTATTTAGTTTAGGCTAATAGGAAGTTATAAGTAAGTCGGACCGAGGGCAGCTCATACATGCATGTAATTATGGGTATGCTTGTAAAGCAAGTCCAACGGAAAAACCTCTAAAAATAAAATATAATGGTTGAAAAGAATCTGTGAAGTTGGAACACGTTGAAGCTTCGTATCAGGTTTAGGCAAGCCACATCCATGACCATGTTATATTTGGAGGCGCCCATGAGTGCATGTCTGACACAACAGTTGTGGATATTAGAGAAATTATATGCAATGTTTGGGATGGGAACATTTAGGTACTGTAAAATTTCTGATTTGGTTGTGTTCTGAATAAGATACTTCTCAAATACCTTGAAACTTAAAGTTTCTGAAATTAGCTGCCCTATGAGAATGCCAATTTTTTTTTTTCTTTTGGTGTCAGGAGAGTATGGAGATGGCATTGTCTCACAACTGAATCACCACCACCAGCTGCCAGCTGGGGTGTTTCTGCTGTTGTATTGTGGATAATGAGGGGTGGAGGGAGAACTTTTGGTGGAAAGAGGGTCTTTCCTGCCATATGTGGATGATTTATGCAGCCACCAAAGATCCCAAGAGTTGGAATTGAGGTTTTGATTGGTGCAGCACAGGCCCAGGTTAAGAATATTTTCTGGTAAATCAAGTGCTTGTTGCTTGGTAGCCATATATATTAGAGCAGCCAACAACTGAAATAAGAAGAAAATAAGAGAAGACTATAAGGAGAGAATAGTTAGGAAGGAGAGTGAATCAATGGAGTAGATGAGGGAGAGGAGAGTGAAACGCGGCTGTCCTAAAGGGAAGAAGACTGCCAGCACTGTAAGAGAGATATTGGTCAGAATTGGAGGAAGGGGATAAACTAGCCTTCAGTCAGCCAATCTTTCCACTAGCACAAAAGCTTTTCTTTTGTTCCAACTCAATTTTAGGGGATGTGTTAAGTTGTATACCGTTATAGGGGACTGCCCATATCATGGCTTATTCATAGATGTAGTTTGGAGGTTTCATTCTTTTGTTTATTTCTTTCCTAGTTATATTGTATGTGGGTTTTCTAGTTAGTTTGAACTTCTATTGTTGCTATTCTTGTTGGACAAGAAATAACTTTCCTTGTATGATTGTAATTGGATTTAGTATATAAACATACTTGGGGGAGACTGCTGAGAGTGTCAATTGCTAGTTTTCTCAGCAGTCTCTTCTCTTATCTGCGGTTACTGGTTACAGAACTTGGGTTTGTTAAAAAATGTATTTATAAATCTCGAAGATCGATAAATAGAATTGCCTAGAAAGAAATAAAAAGCTCTAGGATTCTAGAAAAGTTAAAACTTCCTAATAAAAATAATAAAACTTCCTAAACTAAATTACTTAGCTTTCATGACTACCTAAAGATATATCGAGAACTGTGTCCCGCACACTAAAACTACCAAGTTAAAATATTAATTTTCGTATACCCCAGCCATTGTTTTTGACTTTTGTCTACATTAACGATCCCCTACCATTGATTCGGATGGCATCTTATCTGAATATTCCCTTTTCCATTTGTAGAATGAGATTGTTCAACGTTGTGGTTCTTTGTGGGGTAATTTAGGATGAGACTTATCGTGAGTTTAGTCCTGGTCTAACGTGTCACAATGTGGGATTAAGTCAACGGGTGAGTACAACCCATTACTGGTTCTGTTGTAGGCCTGTGACATCTTCAGATTGTGCTCAAGTGCTAGTGCAAGCTTGGCTAACATGACCCAGTGCTCTGAACCGATCCATAGAGCCTGGTTCAACAGTAACTTCTCAGATCAGTTGCTTCCACCGAAGATATTTACTGCTGACTGAGGCAGTGAACTTTAATGTGTCACATTGTTGTTAGACTGTTTTAGATCTCCTCTTCCCATCTTAAGTGGGGCCACTTAGATTCTGCTGGAGTTTGATATACCCTTATTGTCACGACCCAAGCCTGGTAAGATTAAGATCCTGAGAATGTGATCTTCCCAACTCACTCTGTAGAACTCGTACAATATTTTTCTGAAATAAAAACTCCAATATCATAGAACCCCCATAAATAAATGAAGTAGCCTCAACAGTTATTACTAACCCTTAACAATTAAAATTCCACAAACAAACTATCTGGTGACAATTGAAATTTAAACTAATTAAATTATTACATCTATTCCAATCCTTGAACATAAACTACTGAAATTTGATAAAATGAAGTTCGAACTGAAAGTCATGTTAGCTCATTAGAAACTCCGTCTGAGCTACTCTAACCTCCACTACTGGTCTATAAGGAAAATAATGGAATTAGCTGCAATTCCCAATAAGATAGAACATAACATAAAAATGCTATATAAGGAAGTACATACATCACTCTGCAAATCATGTAGCAACAACAATCTCATTAAAATGAGTTTAAACATTTCCAAATAATGCAACAAATATTAAAGCCATCAAGTAGAAGTAATTCGTGGGTATGATTGACTTCCGTTGCACACATAGTTGGCACAATGCCGAGGTGAACCAATGCGTTGGAAGGCTGCCTAAGCGCTTAGACGACGAGTCGCCTGCCTTAAGGCAAATAAGGTGATCGAGTTTTTTTTTTCCCCTAACATTATTTAGTATGTTACGTATACAAGCATATAAAAAATCAACGTTAAGCCACAACAAGTCATAAAAAATCAACATTAAGCCACATTAAATCATAAAAAATCAACATTTAGAGTAATGCTTTTGTTCTATAATAAGTTTGATTGGTCAAATGATTTGATTTTTACATGAAACTTTTTGTATTAGGTATAGCACAAAACCAACTTGTCAATAAGTCTAAGATTACTTAAATATGAGTTGTAATAATAAAGTTGTGTTCCGGTCAAACTTGTTTTAAAGTGCACGAATGCTGTTAAAGTCGCCTGAATGAAAATAATTTTATGGACATAAAAAAAAAATAATTATACTGTACTTTTGGTTTCTGGCTATGTTTTACCATGATAAGATTTATAAAATTTTTAGAATTGAGAAAAAACCCCAACATTTGAAAGTTGAAAATCGCCCTTATAACACAAAATCCAATTTTTGTTCTTGGACTGGGGAGTTGACTTTTTATCCTTTTGGAATTTGATTTTTAAGTTGTTTTATTAGATTCGAATAGGGGGTATTTGCTTATTTATGAATAATTTCTTAAGTAAATGAAATAATAAATATAAAGTAAATGAAATAACAAATATAAAAACATTTACTTAAATGAAAGGAAAGTGCCAAAATATAAGCCGACATGCAGTGCAATAAGACAACAATCGCCTAGGCCCCAGGAAAATCGCCTAGACGCCAAGGTGGCTCCTTGGCGATTCCTTGACAACTATAATTGTACATACATTTTAGTGAGGTACTCCGTTGGTCAGAGGGGTGCTCGTGAGCTAGGCGAGACATGCTAGGAAATCACAATGACCATAGCCATCATCACGGGCTTGGCGGGACAAAACACAATTTTCACCCTAGGTGGAGCATCCTGTGGCAAAGTGGGGCATCTTGCGGTCTAGGCGAGGCTACACAATGCATCTCACCCCAGGTGAGTCATCACAATATCCTTCATTGTGGCACCTTGCGCATGGGGCCGGAATTCAACACATCCCCTTGTTGGATAGGGTTGTAGTCAAGTCCTATATCATGCAAAACAGTCCCATTTTCCTACTTTTCACGTCATTCATATAAATCACATGCTTAAACACTCCATGAATGAAAACTCATAATACAAAACCATGAAGTTACGACAGACAAAAACATATGATATTACGTAAGCATACATATTTGTAGTAATGGCAAGTTCCACTTACCTCGATGACGTCTGAACCAATGTTTCTGTCGACGATTCAATCACTCGATTGCTTCCTATATACACATGAGCAACTATTGTGAGTTACCCTATTTAATATGGTGAGTTCAATGATTAAGACTCCCCCCACCCCCCAATTTCCATTCTGTGTTCTTTTCATTTTTTCCCTTGTTAGGCTTTATCGGTAACAGTCCAGAAAAACCATAGTTTCTCCCCACTAGGAAATTCCTGAGATACCCAAATTTTACAGGTCAATTGTTAAGTCTTAGGTCTGAACTCCTCAAAGAAACAACGCCAAATTCTGGTTATTTCTTATTATTTCATATGTTTAAAGTTTATTATACAGATTCTGTCCAAATCTGCGCACTCTAACTTAACGATGTAAAAACTACCACTTCACAAACTCAAATAATTCTATCATTTTCCAGGATTAAACTGCACTTAAAAATAGTCTACACACTATGTTCTAAGTCCAAATTCCAAGTTTAAGTTGGGTTTCAATCTTCCCCTAACTATGGGGTTCCATTCTGTTCTGTCAGCATATCCGATCCAAGTTTGATTTAACTTGGCAAGCGAAACGAATTTGGATGGAGCCTCAATTTGATACCTTCCAATATCCCCAAGTCACTCATGTGCACACAAAATTTGGGGTCCAAATTCCTTCCCCATTAATAGAAGCAGATGAAGGCTCTGGAGGAGATTGTTAGAAGGATGTTGATTACTCCTCACTTGTCCAATGAAGATAATAGCTTTAGAACCAATATTTTCAGAACACGGTGCACTGCTGGTGGAAAAGTCTGCGATGTCATCATTTTTGGAGGAAGTTGTGAAAATATGTATCATCGATTATCCATTCGAAACACGTTAAATGAACCCCTTATTAGAGTAAGGTGCTCAAAAGGTGGCTCGGTATATGAACGGATTGCGACCCCCAATCCAAGAGTCCACACATTCTTTGATCGACGGACAGGTTCTGACCTCGACTGGTTACATGGTTTCATTCCAACCATGAACCCAAAATTCAGGGTTCTATCCCTGTATCAGAAAATAATATTTCATGATAATTAAAGTAACCTTTATCTAATGATAATAATCTCAAATCGATCTCAGATTAGAGAAGTTCTAACATACGTTAATTGGAAACTAAATCTGAACTCGGATATCAAAACTCAATCATGAAACGAGATAGAACCTAACCTGAAATCGGCAACAGTCCTACTAACCTGATATAGGCCGGCGAACTCCTTACCTTCAGATCAATAAGAGCAATTATAGGAGGTCTGAAATCTGCAACTGCAATGTGCAATCAATTCTTAGAATATTAGACCAGATTTCTATAAATCTGACTTGCTGAAATGGATCTTGCACACAAATAGGTATCCTAGTTCATCTAGGAAACTATAGGACAACTTTAATTAGGATTCTAAGGTGGACTCAGATAAGAAAAATGGAACCCTAATCCTTTTAGAGTTAAGAACTTGGGATTGTAGTAGGCAACTAATAGCAGAGTTTGGAAGCTAAACTGATATCCTAATCAAAGTAGGACTTAGTCAAAGTATCTTACTGTTTTGCTGATCAGAGACCAATGTTTGGCTATTTTATTAGAACCCCACTGTTATATTAGAAAGAACAGATCAGAAAAACCAGATGGAAGGTTAAGAAGACCTAATCTGCAAATAACTGACCTATCAAGTGCAATATAAAAGTTATTCTGATGTGCAGATCTGAACTGTTGCTCAACTTTGTGTTCCTAAATATCTCAACTTGCAGGTTGCAACAGAGAACTAGAAGAAGATTAAAGAACAGATATTGAAGAAGGGTAGGAAATGAAGACGGATCTGGAAAACCACATATGTTATCAAGAAAAAGAAAGAGAGAAGAAAGGGTTAGGGTTAGGGAACAAAGAAGAGCTAGAAGAGTGAAGAGAATTTTTGTAAGAGTAGTCGATTTGAAGGGAGGGAGAAGCAGCACTAGGTGAGCACACTTAACATTAGAAATATCGAATTCGACTTAACTAGAACCAATCCGATTTGGGGGAGGGGGTTAGGGAATACATATATAATAACTTTTCTGTAGAACTATTTAAGCCACACTTAGGCAGACTTATCTAATCTAAATAGTCTTATTAGATAACAAACAAATTACTCAAAACCCTTCCATATCCATTACTTAAAATTTGATTACAAAAATAACTTTTCCTGTTAGATTGTATATGCTGTGTATCCTTCTTTGAACTTTTTACATTGAGAAGCTCAAAAAATAACAAATCCTTCTTCTTTGCAGCCACAATATGGGTGTGCTTTGGATGATTTTCAAAGATCTTATTGTTCCTTTCAAGCCATAATGGCCTACAGATAGCCTTGGTACTTAATAGCCAAACCCTTCTAGCATTAATGTGGCTGTTTGTAATGAGTTGTAGGATCCAACATTTCCATTGAGAAGCAGCAGTGGGCCAATAAATGCTGAACTTTCTCTTAATTGCTAGGGCAACTCCAATGGAGAGCTGTGATTGCAGCAGCTCAGGTGAAAAACAACTAATAAATTTTATTTGTTAAAATAAAAATTTTATAGTTGAAACATTTCTATGTTCACATACACATTTTTGTTTTCTGTTTCATAGTGAAGCGCTCATACATTTCAATTGATACATGTGATTTTTTTTTTTTTTTTTTTTTTTTTTTTTTTTTTTTTTTTTAATTTGACTGGAATTTAATCGTATTGGAGGTGAAGTTAAAAACATGATAAGATATTTGAATCCTATTTTCTCGAACTTTTAGTTCCATAAATATGTCTCTAAACGTTTCTTGTGATCCAGGTTGTAGTTGGACAACAATTTGTTGTTCCTTCTTACTCAAAGGTCTCTTTGCTTCCCCAACCAATAAACCAAGACAGCGATGAGGAACTTGAGTATGCTGACAGTAGCAGTGGTGCTGTAGAAAGTCAATGTAGAATTCTATTGCTACATATAACATCTCTATTTTCTTGTTTAGTTTTTCTGCTTCTATAGACTGTAATTCTTCCCAATCTGCCAGTTTTCATCTATGGATTTCATTTTATTTTATTTTACTTTTAAATTCTTGTTCTTTGCATGCTGTATATCAAACTAGTATTCTAGTGACTCCCGAAGACTCTTATGGACAATGATATAGAAGATGTGACTGTTTGTTGTTGAAGGCAAGGTTCAAGGTATCGGGTTTCGACCCTTGGGGAGACCGAAATTTCAGTCGAAACCTGGGAAATTTCAAGGAAACCAGGGAATTTTTCCCGGTTTGGTGGAAACTTAGGTTTCGACCCCCAAACAGTGTTTGTTTTGCCTTATTTTTTGTGTACATCCTATTTTAGACATTTCTAACACATTCATATCATTAGTTTCATAAAAAAAACACGAAGTCATGCTTGTGTGGTGAACCAAAGGCTCGGTAATCATTACGCTGAGTTGTTGACTGAAATATGTTGTAGGTAAATGCATTTTCAAAAACAGAAAAAAGCATTAACATGCAAAAAAAAAAATTCAGCCACCGTGAATGCGCAGATCAGGTCCTCCTAAGTAATATTTAGAAAATTTACATAATTCTACTCTATATTCAAGTAATTCTATAAAAAAAAATGATTTTTGGGGAAGTTGGGACTTACCTTTTTGGTCCAAGCTGTCTTTCTTATGTAGATAAAGCAAGACCCACTCTTAGATTCAACTTTGTTAGGAAAAAAATGAAAATCTCCATTGTTTCCCCGAGTTTCCCATTCCTAGGAGAAAAAACTAAGAAGAGAGGCTCGAATTCTGCTAAAGAAGGCTTGAGTTTCTTTTCAAACTAACTTGTATGGGACATGGTTCCACCCAAAGAGTTGAACTAGCTGGTTTGGTCGAAATTTCCCATGTTTCGGTCGAAACATGCGAAATTTCGTCGAATTTGGTCTGAACATGTCAAAACATGGTCGAAATCTGTGACTTTTAAAAGTCATAAGACATATCATTTCGACTAAGTTCTCGAACCATGGTTGAAGGTTGGTTTTCCTCAATAGTGGAGAGATGTTGTTCATATTAGAAATGTTTCACGCTGTCAAAGAAATCTGGAAGAAGAAAGAATCAGGAGCAACAGCTATACAGGAATGACTGTTAAATCTCAATTTTGAAGATAAAATTTCTAGGGAAGTTGTCCCAAATATGAACTCGGATAAAGCCTATTGGAGGGTATTGGAGGGCAAGGGTCCATGTAGCTGACTCCATTTAGCTGAGGGCTATGCCTCTTTCCTCTTACTTTCATCTCTCTTTCATTTCTCTTTTATCATTTCTAATCTCAATTTGAAGACATTAAATTTCCAGGGAGGGTAAGGATCCATGAAGCCAACCCCATTTAGTTGAGACTGTGCCTCTTTCCTCTTACTTTCCTCTTTTTCATTTTTTCTATTCTGTTTGGACCTCAGTTTTCCCTACTTGTTTTTTGCATGGATCCTCGTAGCCGACCCCATTAAGTTGGGATAAGGCTGAGTTTGTTGTAATTTCCAGGGAAGCCTTCTTGATGCGGGAGCATCCTGAATTCCTGATGCAATTTGTGTGGCCTGATCTTCAATTACAGTCTATTGATTGATTGGGCTACATATCATTTTTTAATTGAAAGGAGTCTATGTGATTCTTTTTTTTGGTTTTTAACCATCTCAAATCATTCGCACAATTGTCTTCAATGCAGTCATTAAACTCTCCAATAGAAGCTGAGTCAAGATCTCCCCCTTGCTTTTCATGTCTGAAACGGACTACGTTGAAGTCACCACCAAGACCCTAAGGAAGGGATCCAACCTGATTTGTGATGTGACAAAGCTTAGTCCTAAGATTTGTTCTATCAGTGGGGCTATTAGAGGCGAAAATAATAGTGCGGAGCGGAGGGTTCCAAGCATATCAGAGATGCTGAGATGGAGGGATTGGGAAGAGGAGGAAAGCAGGGAAGCATGAAGCTTTTGCGAATCTGAGAGAAACCAAATACAACCATTAGAGTGGTGGCTATAATTGGTTAACAGGGACCAACCAAGGGCAATGTAGGAGGCAATACGAGTGGCATTGGTCTCTTGGACTCGAGTTTCAATAAGGTAACAAAACCTAGAATGGACGAGCTTGAGATGGGAGTGGACAACATGTTTGGAAGGGAAGTTGAGACCCCTAGTGATCCAAATCATACCTTGGTTCATTGAGAACCTTTTGGGAGGTGCAACAAAGGATCTTTAATAGTGGAGCGGGCTTGTGTTATTTGACACATAAGAACTACGGCGGCGACGGTGGTGAGATCTAGTATGGGGAATTGGGTAGAGACGTGCAGGGTTTTTGGATTTGCAGAAGAGGCTCGGGTGAAGAGGAAACATTTTTGGGTTGGAAGTTGACATCTTACCCAAATGGGCAGATTTGGCATAAGTTCCACTGGCTTTGGTGGGCCTCGGTGGAGAGAGGTAACTGAGGGGTCCATAGAGTTATTCAACGAAGTGGTATGGTGAGAAAACACGTGATGGTTCGATGGGGGAGGTCTGGGCCATAGAGGAAGTAGCGGAACGATTAGGTGAAGTGGTTGGATCCAACAAGGTAGTCAATGCAGAGATGTGATTAGTGTTACAGGCATTAGGCTCCAAAGACGGAGCCGACATGACCGACCTACTTCTGCGAGGAGGGCTCTTTGAGCAATGGAAAAACGTCAGAGGAGAAGACTGGTCTTAATCAGATGTTTCATCAGAGAATGTCTCAGAGGATCTTGAAAGCGATCCATAGAAGCCGAAGACTACGAATCAGATCAGTCAGAGGAGCCTGAGCCTGAGCCTGAGCCTGAGCCTGAGCCTGAGCCTGAGCCTGAATCGTCACTATCAGGATCATCGTCAGAGCTAGAACCCGATCCATCACTGTCTAGGGTGCTTTCAACCACCTGAAGCAGAGAACTTCGATCAGATCCAGTTCCATGGCAGGAAAGCGAGATATTGTGGGTATACTTTTTGTTTCTTTCAAGAGTGACATCTTCCCAACGGTCATAAGAGTTGCGAATCTGTTGGTACCGCTGGGTAAAGACTTGTCTCGGACCAACAGACCTTGCAGGGAGCTAGTTCTTGAAGATTATGGGGTTCCGTGACCGTAACAGGGCCTGGGTGTCTTCCTCAGCGGCGATGGTTTCTGGTTCTTCCTTTGAAGGCAGGATGAGCTCCAGCAGGCTGATGGGAGAGGATGAAGGAGCGAAACTGGCCAAATGTTGGTTTATTTCCTCAGAGTCAACTGGAGGCTGAGCAGGGTGGAGGAAGTCATCTTTGGAGTGCAGAGCTTCGAGTCATGCACAAAATTTTTACAAGTCAAGCAGTGAAGGGGAGCCCATTCAAACACCACATCTTGCTGAAAGGAGAAATCTCCATCATTCACTGTAATGGTTGAGGGAAGAGGACTATCTGCAGGGATTTCAATACATATTCTTGCATAAGCTAGCTTGTCCTTTCGTTTCGTCCTAGCATCAGAGAAGAGGGGCGTTCCCAAGGAGCCCAAGAGTTTTGCCATAGGAGAGCTTCCCCATCCAGGAGCCCTGGAGGGCAGTCAGCAAGTTTTGAGTTCTGACAATGGAGGGGCGGGCCAGACTGCGATAGGGAAAGGTGGGGGGTGGAGGACTGAACAGCAAACAATAGGTTTTGGTTGTTTGGAGGGAAATTTCTTCAGAAGAATGGGAAGAAAGAGGGGTTTGCAAAGGAATTTCTGAGGGTGGAGGTGGAGGTGGAGGTGGAGGAGGAGGGGAGGGTAGTTGGGAAGGGGAAGGGGTGGTTGAGGGAAGAGGCTCCATCTCTGGGAGACCAGCCGGAGTGGCTGGATCTCAGGGAAAGGAGTGGGGATACTAGCCGAGGGACTAGCCATCAGACTTTGTTCTGAAGATGCTATTGAGTATGCAAAGAACTTGAAGTATAGTGACACACATTATCTGATCTTTAGTTCCAGCCCAACTTGAATTATTTACGGCTAGGTCTTGATATTTCTCCCTTGATGCACATGTCAGCTCCCATCAATAATTCATGTTATTGAATCCCTTCTCTAATGGGGCCCAATACCTGCAGGTTGATTAGGTTTCTTTGACCTGCCTGGATCACTTCATTATAGTCCATGGATCTCTGCTGTTTTTCTATTTTCTGACCTGCATCTAAGGTTCGAGAAGAAACCTTGGTCAAAACAGAAATATTTTGCATTTCGACCAAAACCTGGTGGAAATCCTTAATGTTTCAGTGGTTTGTGTTATTGGATCATTTCTGTTGGCTCGAAACTTCAGAGAGACCCTAATTAAGTATATCTAAACTTAATGCAACCTTTATATTGTTAAAATGCAGACCCAAAATACTAATTTGGTTTTTTACCCTATATTGGTTGTATACTTGTATACGGCGTATCTTGCTGTATACTTTGTCAAATATAGCCTATGCTACACATAATTTAGTACTGGAACATATTAAATTCAATGCAAACTAAAATATACATTACAAATGAAGAAAAACCATTTAATATTATTAAATGTCATAGTGTTACAACTTGCAAGTACACATGCAAGCGTACAAGTGTACAACCTTCCAAACAAGGTGAAACTCAAAAGATCTCTACGAAGCTGTTCCTCGGGCTCTATTGACAGTAAAACATAGGGTTCTGGGCGGGCTTGAAAGCTGAGGAAGATTGTTGCTGGCGATCAAACCGTTCCTCCGACTCTATCGTATCATGCTATGTCTGAAGAAACACCCAAAGTAAATGGCAACAGTCTGGTAGGTCTCATCAACAACATACTCTAGGTATCCCAACCTTGGATATAGATCATTGGGTCGGGAAGATGATGCAAATGTAGATCCGCTGTAGCTGTTTGGTGGTCCGGCTGACATAGTTGCTGGGGGCCTGGGAATTAGAAGACGCTATCCACAAAGTGTAACATATCAAAAATTGAAGTCTAACCACTAAATATCTACCCCTTTTTTTTTTGGGCAGAAATTAACTTCAGGAAAAAGGGTATATCTCAAAGTTTGAATCTTCAACAAATCTAGCTGAAATGCACCAAATCATCACTGTAGATGTGTTGTAGTAGTCTCCAACATGTTGTTCCACCAAGATTTGCGGGCAACTTGGCCAAAGAACCCAAAATAGGGTTTTCTAGGACTTCCAAGCTGGGGGTCATTTCCATTGAGGGGAGAGAGACAGATACAAGTCTGGGCACTCCGCCGGCTTGCCCAGACTTTCCCTTGAGTTTTATTGGCAGCCAAGAAGTGCAAGTTGGGGTGGCGGATGATTCGGATAAGCAAGGGGAGTGAAGCTATGATTCTGTTTTGGGAATTCTATTCCATTGTGACATGTAGCTAGTTTCTCTTGGACTTAGATGGGGCTGAGGGCTCGTTCTTCTTGAGGAGAGATGTTTATGTTCTGTTTTTATGTAGTTTGTATTCTAGGTACTAGTAAGTACCTCTAAGACTCTCAATCTAATTGTGTTATTTATCCAAAAAAGGACAATATGTTAAATCCCTCTTTTTAATGTATGTGTTGATTTATAATTTGTTATAAATAGATGAGTACATAGAGACATGGAATAATTGATAGATATTGGTTGATTTTGTATTTTATATAATGACATGCTTTATTGTTTCCAAATGTGCAGCAATCAATGACTCAGTGGATGTTGCTAATGGGGAGCCGACACCCAATTCATCTGACACACCTGAGGTTAGCTGCTTTTTTTTAAATGTCTCTAAGCCATCTATGTATACATTTTTAGACATTGTTTTTACTTTGTGTTGCAATAGTGTAGTACTGTTTCAAATCTTATATTAATTCATACAATTATTTATTTATTTATTATTATTATTATTATTTTTTTAATGAAGTGTAAAATTTTTTCCGTTTATTTTTGGTACAAAAAAGAGAGTTTGTTGGAGCAATGAGATACAAAGAGGAACACAGATGAGGATTCCAAAAGGAAGAAAGAATGAAAGTCAAGGCGAGAGACAGTAACAACAGAAATCAGCAAGCAGGTAATGAATAAGAGTTGCTGGTTCCAGAACAGCAAGTGGGGAATGAATAAAACAATATTGGAACTTGAATGTACTGACCTAAAACAGTGATTGAATAAATAAGAATAAGAAGAGAATTGATATGACCTTGGAGTCGCCGCCAATGACCCTGTTGAATTACCACAGTAGATAGGGGCTTGGAACTGAGTCACCACAGTACCAATGCTCTGAATCCCCTCAGAACTTACAGGCAACAAGTCAAACTTCATTGACTCAAAATGTTTGGAGGCTTTGGGCCATTCGTCAATATATAGAAACTAAAAGTGTACTTACCATTGGAAAGGTGAGTAGACTAAACAGGAGACTCTTGATGTCCCATAAGTACAAAACTCTCATCTTAACTAACCAGATAGAGTAAGCGTCCCATAATTAAAACTCTACTCATTGTAAGAATAGGAGTTCTGCTAATACGAGACTCTATCCAATCCTGAACAACCAAGTAAATAAAGATTACTTAATAAACAACTTTGATTAACCTAATAAAGTAAATCCCATATTCCTATTCCCTCCTCATAATTTAATACAATGAAAGCCATTGGATCAAAGGCCCAACATGTATAGAACCCAACCCAAGGCTTATTTCCACTAAATTAGAACTGTTTATGTGATTAATCTACATCACTGCTCCCCTCGGTCAACTGCCTACTAAGACAAAAATAAAGAAGCAGCTATGAATGCGGAAAAAGACTTGAAAGAGGGGATATCCACACTTGGCCAATAAATGCTTTTGGAGATGGTTTTTTTCTTCAGTTTCTGCCACTCCTATTTCTTTCAGCTCCTTGTCTTCCTATTGTTTCAGAACTGATCCCTCTGCATTTGGCCCATTTCTGTCCTAATCTCCATATGCCTGAAAATATTTGTTCAATGATTTTCACACTGAAGGGATATGAGGTGAAATTGCAAACTTTTGAATATAAATTTTCTGTTTTATTTTTAGAATGAAATGGATACATTGAACAAATAACATTTTTTTGTTAGAATGGGGGTTAAGTGTGCCGCAGGGGCACATTAGGACTTCCCCCCTCCACCAACCCTATTTAGAGTGGGGCGGCTTGTAATTAGTTTGTGTTTTTTAGACTTGTACTCTTATTATGACTCTATATTTGCATATTATAAATAAAAGGCTTGTTTGATCAGTCAGAATACACAAGCAATCTCCCCATTCATACTGTTAACATGGTGTCAGAGCCTAAGTTCTGATCTAAGTTTCCAGTTTCTAGCCCCTTCTTCTTTCCTCAAGAATCGCAAGCCTCCATTCACTTCTCTTCCATTACCTTTGTGAGCCTCCATCTCCTCCTACCTTTGTCTTATTAATTTCTCGTAGGGAAGCACTAATGAGGTGATTCCTACGAATCTAGTGGCTGTCCTATACCCTACCTCATGAATTAAAAGCCAAAACCCGTGCAAGAAAATTAGGGTTCTTCGCCCTTTGCGATTTTTTATTCTTCAACTTTTGGGGAGTGTGGCTTTTACCTCTTTAAAGGACACACCTCTACCTCTTGAAGATCTAAACGAGTTCTGGTTTTCTACGCAAGGTCCCGTTCCCGCTGTAATCCATACTCGGTTATGGTTTTCTCGAACTCTTGCTATGGTTAGTGACAAGGTGAGGTTCCAAACCTATAGTGCATGCTTTTGACGATCCGTGGTGAGTAGTGGCTACTCGTCTAGTCTCTGGGCTTGGGGACCTGCGGATTAAAGAAAGGAGGTCAATAAAAAAAAAAGAGACGTTAATTGATCAAAGGTCCAACCGATCACCGCGTCTATATTGGAAATATGCAATGACGAATAATCCAGCCAAAGTAATAGGAAATTAGACCTAACACTATTCCAAAGTTCAGCACTCGTCATTACTTGCAAGATTGAATATCAAACCTAATTGATTTTTGCTAAATCAGGTTTTTTTTTTCTCCAAAACCCTGACAAAATCGATTTTTGGGATTCCCTCCTCAGAATTGTGGCCCTATCTACTGATTTTTTTTTAGCAATCTCCCCTCTTCTTGGATACTTAAGGTTTTTTCCCAATTCCTATCTCAACAGTTCTTCATTAGAATCAGATATAATTTGGAGTAGTACCTCACTACCCTTACTGGGAAATTCGATCCAAGTATAGACCTTTTTTACGACTGGTTTTGAAAATCTGGTATTTCTCTCACTTATTGTCGATTTTTACTAGTTCAATCATGTTTGAAGTAACTACTGTAACCTCTGGATCCAATGGACAAAGTCACAGTGATTACATGTTTTTTAGGGCTTGCTCTATGAAATTAGAGGGAATTAATTACCTCGTCCAGTCCAGATCTACCTATCTCACCATTGCTGGTAGAGGTCTCACTAGACACATTATAGAGAAATTAAAGAAGCCCTTTGTTGAGGGTACCTCTCAGGATAAATGGGTCACTAATGACTCTTTCGTAATGGTTAATTTGATTGATTCTATTCATCAATCTATTTCTAGAGGATTTTTGCTCTTAGATACTGCTTCTCAGATTTGCGCTGTTGCCAAGGAAACCTATAGGCAACTAGGGAATGATGCTCGGGTGTTTGATTTTCTCAAAAAGGTTCGTACCACTACCCAATAGGAACTCTCTTTGTCCAATATTATGCTGAAATTCGAACTCTAGGGTATGAACTGGATCACTTTGCAGATTATCATCCCACTACTGTTGAAGGCAATAAGGCTTATACCAAACTTGTGGACAAAATTAGGGTGTTTGATTTCTTGGCTGGTATGAATGTTGAGTATGAACAGATTCGTGTTCAAGTGCTTAGCAAATCTCCCTTCCCTACTTTGGAATAGTCTTTTGCCCTAGTTTATACGGAGGAATGTCGTCGTAACTCTATGCTTCACTCCCACCACTGAAAATCAGCCTTACAGACTAGATCCACTCCTACCGCAAAGGGAGCCAATCGAACTAGTGTACCAACAAGGATATTGTTAAATGTGAACACTGCCGCAAGCCATACCATACCAAGGTCAACTGTTGAAAGCTCTATGAAAACCTGTTGATTTTAAGGCAAAACGCTCTTGTAGTCAAATCAAAAACAAAACCCATTAGGCTGAGACTGTGGCCATCCCACCTTCAACTAAGATAGGACTAGGCTTTCAGACATATGCTCAAGGATTCTAATTCTTCAAATCTTGCCAATTCAGTCTCTTCAGGATCCTGTTTTGATCTCTCAAGTATTTTATTTGGTGGCCATTGTGCATCGATACATTCCCTGGATCATTGACTCTGGTGCCACTGATCACATGACTGGTTCCTCCAGTTTATTTCATCAGTATTCACCCACCTCAGGAAGAGATAAAGTTAGGGTGGCAGATGGCACCCTATCATCTATCTCCGGAAAGAGTTCTATTAAATGTTCTTCTTCTATCACTTTGCCTTCAGCTTTACATATCCCAAATTTTAATATTAACTTGCTTTCCATAGGTAGTCTTACAAGGGACGTAAATTGTAAAGTAACTTCTTTTTCCTTCCCATTGCATTTTTCAAGATATGTTAACAGTGAAGACGATTGGATGTCGTAAAGTGCAAGGTGGTCTTTATTTGCTTGATGACGGTTGTCTCCCTAAGGCTGCAGTATCTTCTACTACTCATCAACTACACTCTGCTTCTTTTGAACTGAATCAGTGGCACTGTCATTTGGGACACCCACCAATTGGGGCCTTATCTCTTTTATTTTCTCATTTTGTTAAACTATGTACTAAGGATGAATTTTTTTTTTTTTTTGTTAAGCCTATACTCTGGCTAAGCAGACTCGTTCCAAGTATGTACCATAATATAAAAGAAGCTCTTCTATTTTTCATCTGGTTTACTTTGATGTTTGGGGTCTGTCTTGTCGGACATCTATTTCTGGAAAAAGATGGTTTGTGCCCTTTCTTGAGTGTCACTCTAGAACTACTTGGGTTTATATGATGAAGCACAAAAGTGAAGTGTTCAATTGTTTTCAGTGGTTCCATAACATGATTCAAACTCAATTCAATGCCACTCTGAAAATTCTCCATAATGATAATGGAAAAGAGTACATGGAGGGTCAGTTTCGAAAATACCTGTGATCATAGGATTCTTCATCAGATAAGCTGTGTCAACACTCCTGCACAAATTGGGGTGGCTGAATGCAAAAATAGGCACTTTCTGGATATTGCTCAAGCCATGATGTTTGCTAGACAGGTTCCATTTCAGTATTGGAGTGATGCTGTTCTCACAGCAACTTACCTAATCAATCACATTCCTACTCGTGTCCTCAACTCTTAAACTCCTATTGAGGTTCTTCAAGGGATTACATCCTTCCTGGTGCCTCCAAAGACGTTTGGGTGTGCATGTTATATTAGGGATCATCATTCACCGATAAAATTGGAACCTCGAAGTACTAAGTGTATCTTTCTAGGATACTCCTACTAAAAAAGGATACAAGTGTTACCATCCTCTTACCTGACGTACTATGGTAACAATGGATGTTTTGTTTCATGAATCTGTAGGTTACTACTCATCGTTCAGGAGGAGTCTGGTATTACTAGTGAAGAAGAGATGACTTTGAATTTGCTTGCTTCACCAATGTACCCATCATCTTCCACTCAGGATCCTCATTCTCCACACGACAGTGAGGGGACAGAGCCTATGATAGAGACTCATGCCCTTATTGTTCCAACTCAGGGGGAGGACTCCATTCTAGAGAACCATTCCAGTGACAAATTGAGGACTCCATTCTTCAAGTTTATAGTAGGGGACATACCAAAAATAAGCTACTTTAGACCATCACCACTATTGCAGCACTTACACACATCCCAGAACGGACTGAGCCTCATACATCAGGTATAATTTCTCCTTCTAAACAACCTATTGCCCTTAGAAAAGGCACTAGGATCTATGCTCAACACCCTATATCTCATGTTGTTTCATATGATTCCCCTTCTCCCTCCTTTCGTGCTTTTGTGTCTTTCCTTTCTTCTACTTGTGTTGCCAAAAATTGGCAGGAAGCTATTGTAAATAAAAAATGGAAGGCCGTAATGGAGGAAGAAATGGATGCCTTAAAAAAGAATGCTACATGGGAACTTGTGGCTCTTCCACTTGGGAAGAGACCTGTTGGTTATAAGTGGGTGTTTGTGGTAAAACAGAGGATCGCAGTTCTGTGGACAGATATAGGGCAAGGATTGTGGCTGAAGGGTTCACTCAAACATACGGAATTTACTACCAGGAGATGCTTGCTCTAGTTGCCAAGTTGACCTTTGTGCGAGTGTTACCCTTATGTGCTATGAACCTAGGATGGGAACTCCAACAACTTGATGTAAATAATGCTTTCCTCCATGGAGAGCTTGATGAGGAGGTTTATATAGATATTCCACTAGGCTTCTGTAGTACAAGAACTTAAGGCAAAGTCAGTAAGTTGAAGCGTGCTCTCTATGGTTTGAAGCAGTCACCTAGAGCGTGGTTTGGAAGATTTCACAAATCAACGACATCTGTGGATTATAAGCAGAGTAATGCTGACCCCACATTGTTCATAAAATGGTTTGGTGAGAAAGTTACTATGCTCATTGTCTATGTGGATGACATGTGGTAATATGAAATGATAGTACTGAAATTGATCATCTCAAGGGTTTTTTGGGCAGAGGAATTGGTGATAAAGGATCTTGGCAAGTTAAGGTACTTTCTTGAAGTTTCCGGATCTTCAAAAGACATCTTTCTCTCTCAAAGGAAGTACATCCTTGATCTACTGTCCGAGATAAGTATGTTGTGTTGTTATCCTTCTGATACTCCTATAGAAGTTAGTACCCAACTCAAGGAAAAGAAGGGTGAACTAGTTGACAAAGGCCGCTACTAACGATTGGTAGGGAAACTGATATATCTCTCTCATACACAACCTGATATTGTTGTGGCTGCGAGTTTGGATAGTCAGTTTATGCATGATCCTTATTCCTCTCATATGGAAGCAGTTATGCGTATCTTGCGATACTTGATGTCAACTCCAAGGAAAATGTTTGTTTTATCTTCTCATGATCATTTCCGAGTTAAAGCTTATATAGATGCTGAGTAGACTGGTTCACCTGACAGAAAATCAATCTCTGGTTATTGTACCCTTATAGGTGGGAACCTTGTCACTTGTCGTAGAAAAACACAGAATGTGGTGGATAGATCTAGTGTTGAAGAAGAATTTCGTGCCATGACATAGGGGATTTGTGAGTTATTTTGGTTACAGACACTTTTGGATGATGTTGGTATACATGTTCATCTTTCTGTGATGCTTTACTGTGATAACAAGGATGCTATTAGTATTGCTCATAATCTAGTACAACAAGACCGAACCAAACACGTAAAGATTGACAGACACTTCATCAAAGAGAAGTTGGATGTTGGTTTGATTGTGTTCCTTTTGTGAAGTCTGGTGCTCAACTAACTGATGTGTTCACTAAAGAGCTGGTTGGAAAGTTGTTTCATCCTAGTTTAGTCAAGTTGGACATGTGTGACATCTATGCACCAACTTAAGGGGGAGTGTTGGAACAAGAATAAGTATGCCGCAGTGGCATAGGGGGGGCTTTCCCCCTCCACTGACCCTAGTTAGAGTGACATAACTTCAATCAATGACAAATACAAGAATACCCTTACCTTACCTTATCATAAGGGTGTCAATTTGATATGGTTTCATTATGACAAAATGTGTTTTTTTTTTTTCTCGGTACGGTATGCTATTGGTATTTAAGACAAAACCGTTCGGTATGCACCGAACCATTCCGAATTACCAAAACCGTACTGAATACCAAAACCATACCGATACCCATATATAAAAGGGAAAAAAATGGCACCAATATTGTACCAAGTATGGTATCAGTATTGGAATGCAGGCATTTTCTCAGTGCGGTATGATTGTTCAGTATTGCCTCGGGGCCTGCTGTACCATAGCAAATACCGAATAGCCATTCACCCTGTGTATATTCAATATTTTAATGAGTTGTTTTTAGGGGGCTAAGGTGGGTAGACTTGCTTATGGATCACTGTTTTCATAAAAACTCAGTTTCCTCGTCTGGAATCAGAGCCAGATCTTATTGCAAGATGGATATTGTAGAGATACCTCTCAATATTATTGTCTCTTGTCTGGGTGGCAGATTTTATTTTATTTGTTAATCTTTGTTGTACCATCATAAACTGATGCAGTGAGAATCACGGAATCTGGAGCATAGTTCAAGATCCAAAGAATTTTGAGTTTGTAAGATTTCAGTTCCATTCGGCTGCATTCCTCATTCGACCATTTCGGTAGTCAAATGGCCATATTTTGGCCTGAAACTTCAAGAAAACCCTAATTAAGCATCTCTAAACGTTTTGAAACATTTACATTGTTAAAAAAACACATCAAAAATGATAGCTTGGTTTCAGACCCTAGATTGCTAGTGTACATCGCTGTATACTTTTTCTAATATAGCATATTCTACTTATAATTTAGTATCTAGAACACGTGAAATTCAAGTAAAACAACTAAAATATGCATTAGGAATGAAGAAAAACCATTTAATAGAGCACTTACCAGTGTTAAGTACAACTGTTGACACACCTACGAAACTGTTCCTCCAACTCTATGTCAGTACCATGTAGAGTTCCGGGGAGCTTCAAAACCTCTAGAAGATTACTGTCACTGATGAAACTGTTCTTCCGACTATCGCAAAAGATGACCATTTCATGGTAGGCCTGAAGAAACACTCGAAGTCTAACACCACCCTGGTATGTGTCATTGTCAACGTTCTTTAGGCAACCCAACGTAGAATATAGATTGCCGAGTCGAGAAGATGGTGCAAATGTGGACCAGCTGTAGTTGCTTAGCGGACCCGGTTGATATGGTTGCTGGGGGCTGGGTATGAGAATATGCTATCCACAAAAGACAAGCCACCTTGTGGCTGACCCTCATGCGTGGTGGGGAATGAAGAAGAGGTATACTGGTTTCCGTTAACGCACCATGCTTGGCACTGGAGCCCTCTGTGGAAAATGAAGGTGCGTGCCACTCTATTTTTTCTTCATAACCACCATATCCACTACTCTCCACCAAGCTTGGGCTTCTAAGTGTGCCAGAAACTCTCATAACATTTTATCTCAATTTATTATCCTCCGCATCTAGTCTGAACCGGAGGCACTTGCCTCTCGAGTAGCCTGAACTGGATGGGGCATGTGCACCATGGTCGGCATCCGGTGCCGCATGATTGAACTAATTCTCACTGTAGATGCGTTGAAGTAGTCTCCAGCACCTCGTTCCACGAAGAATTGGAGTTGATTTGGCAAAAATCTGGAATTATAGGGTTTTCTGGTCATTTCCCTCACGGTCGAAAATGTTGAACTTCATGAAGTGATTGAAATTTTGATTGAAACCTTGCATTTATTAAACGTGGGTATCGTTTTGCTGAAACAATGAATTTTTTTTTTCAAACGAAACTGAAATTTTAACCAGAACTTGGTAATCTTGCTGGCTCGAATACTATTTCGTTTCAATCTTCATCGAAACTGAAATATTTTCCGATTTCGTCCAAGATCTTGAACTATGATCTGGAGAAGCTTTACGTTTCAATCTTCATCAAAACTGAAATATTTTCCGATTTCGACCAAAATCTTGAACTATGATCTGGAGAAGCTTTAATGCCTTTGAAGTGCTATTAGATGTATGGAGCCTTGGTGGGTTCCTTCTTAAGGCCTATAGGATGTAGCAAATGGTTTGTATTTTGGAAGGGGGTATTGTATTGCAAGGCTGATCCTTCTGGAGGCCCATAAGATGCATGTTGTTTATACTTATTTAATTTTTGTCTGTTTTGCAATCTAATGTGTAAAACTTCATTATAACTGTTGGCTTTAGCCTGCAAAAAAACTGCATTATAACTGTTGGATTTAGGCTGCAAACCATCGAACTTACATCTTTTTATTTCTGTAGGCTAGGAATAGATTGGAAATCTTATTTTTTCCATTCAATTGGTCTTACACTTGTATACTATTCTTTTTCAGGTTGGGATTTCAGGAGCTGGTTATATTTGGTCACTTTGTGAGGGAGGCCATGAAGAAGAATGGAGGCATTCAATTGCGCCAATTCCTGCTGATAAACTTTCAGAGTTGGCACATGCTACTCAAGATGAACTAGATTTAGCTATTCAAGATGGCAGTATTCTTCCACCTTCGGGGGAGCTAGTACATGATTCTGATGGTACTATTTCTGAAAATGATGATAATGAAGATTCTAAAGACGATAATGCCTACTTTGAGAAAGAGGTGATTTATGTGGGAATAAAATACTGATAGGCTTTCCTTATGTAATCAACCAAACCACAATTTTGACATTCATAATTTTGCAGGTTGAAGCCACTTTTCTTAGGGCTGTTCATGAAGGAGTTGAACAGAATCATGTTATCCTAGAAGTGAATTCGCTTCGGTAAGTTCTGCATTTTTTTAACCCTCTATTAGTTGGTTCAGTATGATATTTCTTGGCTATTATGTATGAGAGGATTAACATTTCTGAATTAGCTCTTATGCCTTCTAGATGTGAAAATATTTGAAGTATGATGTGTATTGCCTGTTGACCATGTGGACGCTATTCTTGTATTCAGCTTGAGTTTGTGACTATGTACCCTGTTTATGTATTTATAGAATTTTATGGATCTGCAAGTTGCATTCTGAGACCACCAGGTTCCTAACTAGTAAATGATCTAATGACTATTATCTTGATTGAATAATGACAGACATTAAGGAAAAGAGTAGAGATCTTTATAAATTTAAAAAGTAGGATCTATAAGATAACAAAAATGTGGGAAAAGAAGAATAGAGATCTAGACCATGTTAGATGTATTAAATGAAGATGGTAAAATACTAATAGATCTCGACCATTTTTTATGTATTAAAAATTGAATATGGTGAAGTACTAATAAGGAATGATGACATTAAGGAGAGATGGAAAGAATATTTTTACGGGCCACAAGCATTAAATGTAGAAATTTTTAGTAATAGTGTTACGGAAGATTGTGTTACCCATCAAGTCACCACATGTCATAGATATGTATAGAAAATTAGGATGTCTGAAGTAAAAGATGTTGTATGGAGGATGGAAGTAGGAAAAACACCAGGCCCAAATGAGGTCCCGATAGAAGTATTCCTTCTCTTCAAGGATATGCTTTAAGCCCTAGAGAGCTGATCTAGCATGTACTAGAGAAGAGAAGGGCTTCGAGTAAATATGTAGATATAATTAAAGAATATGTATGAGAACGCGATGAATAGCGTGAGAACCCGTGGGAGGGCAAAGTAGTGAGTTCCCAGTTACAATTGGACTACATCAAGGATATGCTTTAAGCACTTATTTGTTTGCGCTTATCATGGATGATTTAACTAGAAACATTTAAGACAAGGTTCTGTGTTGTATTCTTTTTCTTGATGATATTGTTTTGTGGACGAAACAAAAGTGGGATTAATGCTATGGAGAGAAACGTTGAAATCAAGAGATTTTAAACTAAGTAAAACAAAGACGGAGCATAAGGTGGGTAACTTTAGTCATACTACGATGGATAATGAAATGGTGAAGATTGTGAAGAGATAGGTACCTCACAGTGATCATTTTAAGTATTTGTGAGCAATCATAAATAAATAAAGTGATATAGAGGATGATGTTTCGCAAAGGATTAAAGTGGCATGGATGAAGTGGTGGTGTGTTGTGTGACCGACGTATTCCTTTCAAGCTTGAAGAAAGTTCAATAGGACAATCATTAGACCAGCTACGTACGGGGTAGAATGTTGGGCTATTAAGTAGTGTCATATCGATAAGCTATGTATAGTAGAGATTAGGATGCTGAGATGGATGTGCGGCAAAATTAGGAAGGCTAAAGTAAGGAATGTTCGTATTAGGGTTGATTTGGGAGTTGCCCGATTCATGATAAGCTTTGAGAAAGTTGTTTAAGGTTGTATGGCTATGTTCAACGAAGGCCTAGGGATGCGCTAATAAGGAGTGATCTGATTCAGATTGAAAGAGCTAAAAAAGCAAGGGGTAGGTCTAAAATGACTTAAGTAGGGAAGAATGACTTGCATAATTTAGGTATTCTCCCACGTATGACCTCAAATTGATCCGATTGGAGAATCCATGTAGCTGATCCCATTTAGGTGAGTTTTTACAATTTCTACAACTATTTTTCTTTTGCTTCCTTTGGTTGGATTCATGTAGCTGACCCCATCTAGTTGGGATAAGGTAAGTTGTTGTTGTATGATAGTTTGGTGACTAGTGTAAGAACTGCGTTTGGGGGGGTCAATGTATTGAATTCTCATGATAGTTTGGTGACTAGTGTAAGAACTGCGTTTGGGGGGCGGGGTCAAGGTATTGAATTCTCAATTTCAAATGGGTTACATCAATGATCAACTATAACCATATTTTCTTGCGCTTATCATGGTTGAATTAACCAGAGACATTCATGATGACTTTTCTTGGTGTATTCCTTTTGCTAATGGTATTGTTTTAGTAGATGAGACAAAAACAAGGATTAACGCCAAGTTGGAGTTATGGAGATCAACTTTGGAATCAAATGGTTTAAAGATAAGTAGAACGAAAATAGAGTATATGGTATGTAACTTTAGTTAGACTAGGATGGATAATAAGGTGGTAAAAATTGATAAGAGGGAGATTATTTTTTGGGGGGGTAAAATGATAGGGAGATTCCGCAAAGTAATTATTTTAGGTATTTGTGTTCAATCATAAATAAAGAAGGTGATATAGAGGACGATGTTTATTAGAGAAATAAATTAGGATGGATGAAGTAAAGAGGTGCCTCTGGAGTATTGTATAATTGGCGTAATCCTTTACTTAAAGGAAAATTTATAAGACAATCATACTACTGGCTATGATGTATGGTGCAGACTATTGGGTCGTGAAGAAACATCATGTAAATAAACTCAGTGTACCAGAGATGAGGATGCTGAGATTGATGTGTGGCAAAACCATGGTTTAAAAACTCGCTAAAATTTTGGAATGTCTAAAAGGACCAAAACGAAACAGGAGGCGAAACCCAAAATCGACATTGTTTCGCTAAAATTTTGCTCATTTTGTCCGAATTTCGGTCATTAGCCTCCCAAAATGGCCAAGTAGAAAATATGGAAATATACTTTGTTTCAATGAAATTCGGTAGTTTTGGACCGACCAAAATAGAAAAACGAAACAAGTTTTTGAACTTGGGCAAAATTAAGAAGGATAAAGTAAGCAATGATGGTATTAGAGCTGATTTGGGATTAACTCTAATACAAAATAAGTTACTAGCTCCATCGTGTCGACGATGTTGCTCCCAATGTGCCAGAGTCTGTGGTAGTCCCCTTGCCCCTCCTCTGTTCCCTCTCTGCAACAGAGTGCCCTTGCGTGTATGGGGGTTATCCCCTCATCAAGTATTTGGCCCTCTTGCCCCCCTCTTCTTCCTCTCCCTTATGCTTTGTGTGGGGTGTAGCCCTTGCTTCTAACCCTATTACTTCAACTCATATCCCCCCATGGTTCAAGGTTTCCACAGATACCGTCGAAATTTCCCACATTTCCACGGTATCCCATAATTCCAATACAAAATACCATGTGACTTTTAAAAGTCACTGGTTTTGACCAAAATTCCCTCTTTTCGATCGAAATGTGGGAATTTTCCTCGAAATGTCCAATGGGTCAACCTTTATAAAACCTTTTAAAATAGGAAACCAAGCATTCTTATTTCAAAATTTTGACACTCTCTCCCTCTTTCTTCTATATGAAGTGAGAAACTTGGGAAAAACACTCCAGATTTTGCCCTTGTGCCATCTAATCTTCATTCTAAGCTTGGATCTTGCACATTCATAGCAAATCTACCGAAGGAAGGGAGCTGAGACCAAAAAGGTAAATCCCATCTTCCCCAAACCTTGTGTGTCATCCTTCGAGAGCACCAGTTCATTTGGATATGGTGGTGTGTATGGACAATATAGTGGATCTTCTACTTCATTTGGACAGGAGGATAGTTCAGATGGTGGGTCATCTTTTGTTGACAGTATCTTTGGGTATCCATCCAACCTTGTGTTCCACATCCACTACCTATCACTGTGGCTGAGCCATTCCCTAGGTTGGGATACCTAGCTAATGTTGATGTTGCATCTTATAGATGGGCAGTGACGGACTACCAAAACAATTAGGGCCAAAACATGTCATGAGACTCATGTGGCGCATTCAGAGTAGCGGCTATAACATCTGCAATGGTATGCAGCTCGTGGACTGAAACCGTCAAGACATTGTACTTGGAATTGACTTTTGAGTGTTGAGTGTTGAGAGATAATTCACAATGTAATATAATTATTTATTTTGGATCCTTTGCTTTATGTATTATGTACTTATGTAGTGTAGTTTCAGACTTTCAGTCAACGACTCAGTGTACATTACCAAACTTTGGTGCACCCCACAAGTATGACTTTAGGTGTTTTTTTTCCATGAAACTGAATGTGTTGAAAATGTCTGAAATAGGACGTACACAAAAAATCAGGCAAAGAAAACACATTTTGGGGGCTGAAACCAAAGTTTCCACCCAACCGGGAAAAATTCCCTGGTTTCCTTGAAATTTCCCAAGTTTTGACCGAAATTTCGGTCTCCCCAAGGGTCGAACCCGATACCTTGAACCTTGATACCCCCTCTACCTCTTGTCCCCATTGACCATAATGGGTCAGCTTCTTCATTAGGCCAGCCTAATCACTTTTGACCCTTTGGCCCATTCCACTCTCCTTGGTTCCTTTGGCCAGTCTCTCTTGGCCCATTATGGCTCTGGGTTGAACCACCCTATGCTCCAGTTGAGCACCAATGTCTCCCCCATCCCTCTGCTCCTTCCCATGTCCCTCACCCTCCCCTTTCGTGTTTACAATCGGCGTGATACAAGCTTCCCCAAGAATTAAAGTATCTATATCAGTCGGGCAAAATTAAAATACGTATTAAAGGGTATTGTATCATATCGTATCAGAGATACACTAAAGATACACACATAAATGGATAGGAAACACTTTTTTATACACTTATGCATACAAAAAAACAGTTTAAAAAAGCTATATATAACATGTATTATGCATAAACACTAAATTGAAGAAGTATCGCACTGAGAGACAAGTATATTCGACTGAAGTTTTTTCGAAAAGACGAGGTTTCTTACATTTTTTCTATTGTCATTGCTATTGCCATTGCCATTGCCATTGTGATGAGTGCCATGAAGATTGGTGTGCTTACCCAATCTTTTTTTTTTTTTTTCTAAATAAAAACTTACGGATTTTTCTAAGAAAAAAAAAAAGGGTTCCAGCAAGAACTTACCCAAAAAAGTGCTATGTTCTTCAAAATAATTGAGTTGAGGGCCTTTGATGATTTGAATCTTTGTGTTGCCTTTGTTGAATCCAAGCTTTGTAATTGTTTATGGGTGTAATATGGATTCTCAACCTGCGCATGTACTTTCTTTGAACATTGGATCTGGAATCATGCCCCCTCTAGAATTTTTAGAAAAGCCTCCCATCATTTAAACAAACCCAAAAGCTAGATATATATCTCACCTAGTTCTATAAACAACTCAATCAGAGAGGATAAGAACTTCCAAGACATAGTCTTCATCTAAACCCTCGCTGCTTGGCACAACTCATCAGAAAATACAATTGCAAAGAAGACTTAGTCCAAAGGTATGAGAGCAATATAAAAGTAATCATATACAATACAATGGCTCTCATGAATAATATATAAAAGTGTACGAGGAGTAGCAAAACAAAATATACTTGATGTATAAAGATGTCTAAGCAAATCTTCCAAGATGTGACCAAAAGTTCAACACATGGTGGCTTCTAATAAACAAGATTTCAAAGAGAAGTAATATTCTTGTTTCATAGGTTTAAATTGGATGTTATGTTTGAACACAGTAAACATAATCTATCAAAACCCTGAAGGAATGTTTCCAGAATGAGTTGAATCAATAAAATTTAGTTGATTCCGTCAGACCTTAGAAATATTGTATAAGGATGATATTAATCTTCAAGTCAAAACAGAACAGAGGTACCAATAATTTGTCAGTTATTTTGGATGAACATGTATTGTAATGAAAGAAATATGCCATACATGTCATTATCTCTCTAATCTCATCAACTCACTTGGCTATACATGTCACAGTTCTCCTAATTTAGGGTTTTGTTTTGTTTTTTCTCACACTGGTTAGTAAGTTTATTTTAAGCTTCTTCTTTTCTTGGTATGAGTGTTAATATATTCTTATTTAGGGAAATTTTAATTTATCTTCACATTTTCCAAGATTACCAATTTTTTGGTGATTGCTTATAATGCTAGTATATGCCTTTTATCATTGATTTCAAATTTTTATGAGTTCAGGCTGTCATACAATTTGTCATCCACTCATTGTGCGGGGGCAATATTTTACTCCGTGATGAAGTTGGCTGTAGAAACTCCTCATGCCAGCAATAGTAAGTCTTGTTAAAGTATTTATTTCTTTTTACGTCTGTTGAGTTTAGTTTCATTAGTTTTGATTTGGTGGAGCACTTTTTGTTGTTCGCCATCGCTCTCGTCAGTTTTACCTTATGAAATGAAGATAAATTGATAATGACAAACAAAGAGTTCGTGCAGGTAAACATGGCACTATCATTTTAATTTGGCATACATGTTGTAGTTATGCTAAAAGCAGATGAATGATATCGCTGGTTTTAGAACTTCCATCTAGTGTTCTCACCGTGGAATAAGGTCTTTCACAAGTTTAATGGTATCATAAAAGGAGCTTCCTGCATCTTAAACTGTGTCATTAATTATTGTCATAGTTTTCAAGGCGACGCCTAGGCACCTTGGTGTTGTCTTATTTTTTGTCCTCCAACGTCTAGGGTTGCCTAGATGCTGTGACAACTATGATTATTGTATTATTAACTTAAACCAAAGGTGTTTCCAGTTGGGAATGATTTATGTCATTAGACTAAAACCACAATGGCGAGTTTGCATTGATGTGATCAAGGTTCAAAATTTTGGATTTGGCCCCCATTCAACCTCTGTCGAAATGGAAATACTTCCATGAATTTTTTTTTGATGAATTTTGAAAATCTTGAAAATTCGTTAAATTTCTCTGATACATTTCAGTAGCCATTTCATTTTGATTTCTTGCTTACTGAAATATTTAGGTAATTTTAGCGAAATTAACCATGGATATAATGTGCTCAGTTACATTCAGGAGACTTCTTTAGTTGTTGATTTCACTTTCAGCTAAGAAGAAGAACCACCTTTATTCATTAAACATTGTACTGAGCTATCATTATTACGATGATATGAAAGAGTTGAAGCTCGTCTTCCCTTCACTTGATGCTTTTATTTTCAATTTTTTAACAAGTCACCACAAAGTAATATGTTACAGACTCTATGGTTGGGGTATTCAATAAGTTTAAACTAATTGTACGGTGAGTGATCTGTTCTACATGACTCCAGCGGGTGATAAATTTTAAGAAACAATGTTTGTTTTCTCTATGCCACTTTATTAGTGCACATTTGTACATCCATGTGAGCTCCCTACTTCATTAACCGGAACTTCTGTTATGTAACTTTTCCTTCAATCTACTTCTCAGGTGAATTATTTAAAAATGCTGCAAGTGCAATTACCAAATGGCATTGTCTTTTGACGTATTATCTGCAGAGCATAGATGAGGAGGTTTGTGCCTTTGTTGTACCATTTCTTACATCACCAAATTGTGACAGAAATTGTTTCAAACGAAATAACCAAAATATGACCAAGATGACTGAAATATGACTGTAATTATGTACTTTTGTGTTTCATATGCCATTTTGTTTTTGCAAAAAAAATTTCTGAAATATCAAAGATTTCAGCGAGATATCGCCGAGTTTTCGAACCGTGCTTAGAAGTAACTAAACCTAAGACAATGAAAATTTTGAATTATTACCAAGAATAATTTCTTAAATAACTCAACAACATACTTGGTATGATAATTAAATTTTGTTTCACATTCTAATCAAAATATTGCTGAAAATTTTTCACCTCCTACTTTCTTCATGTTGTGAGCCACTGACCCCACATGTTGGCATATCACTTTGCATCAACTCTACTTCCAACCAAACACCATACTTCAAAGTTTTCTCTTATGATTTATTTTCTCATTTTCATTTCACTTCACTCCTACCAAAATGTGGCCTGTATGGCTGTATCTCCAATTGGGTGGAATTAGTCTGATCTAATTTATCTTTATCTAGGGAGACATGGGGTTTCAAATCATGTGGAATCCATAAAGATGTTGTAGTGTCACCTAATAAAAAAATTTAGGTCTATGTGGTTCTATTGGTCTTTTATCTGCATTAAAGGCCTGCTAATATTAAATATTGAAGGCTTATTTCTGTTCCTTTGAGGCTGTGACATAATTCGTAGGAGAGATATCTTGAGTCCAGCTACTATCTTTACTCTATGTCCTAGTGACAGAGCTAGTTGTCAAGGCGTCGCCGCCGCCTAGGCATCTAGGCGGTTTTCCTGGGGCCTAAGCGATTGTCCCCAATTTGAATCCAATAAAAATAGTTTAAAAATCAAAATTCCAAAAGGATAAAAAGTAAATCCCCCAGTCCAAGAATAAAAACTGAATTTTTTATTGCAGGCACGATTTTCAACTTTCAAATGCTTGGGGTTTCTCAATTCTAAAATTATATAAATCTTACCATGGTAAAACATTGTTAAAAACCAGAAGTCCGTTAAAATAATTTTTTGTTTTGATGTTCATAAAATTATTTTCATTCAGGTGATTTAAACAGCATTCGTGGACTTTAAAATAAGTTTGACCAGAGCATTACTTTGTCATTACAACTCAAATTTAAGTAATCTTAGACTTGTTGAGAATCTGATTTTGTGCTATACCTAATACAAAATGTCTCATGTAAAAATAAAATCATTTGTCTACTCGAACTTATTATAGAACAAGAGCATTTCTCTAAATGTTGATTTTTTATGAGTTAATGCGACTTAATATTGATTTTTATTTATTTATTTATTATTTTTTTTATGATTTGACGTGGCTTAATGTTGATTTTTTATGACTTGATGTGGCTTAATGTTGAATTTTTATGATACAAGGTATATGTAGCATACTAAATAATGTTAGAAAAAAAAAGAGAAAATAAAAATTAGCACTTGGATGCCTTGTTCGCCTTAAGGTGGGCGACTTTTCGTCTAAGCGCTTAGGCAACCCTCCAACGCCTTGGCTCACCTTGTCACCATGTCACCTATGGTGACTGGTTTGTATTGGGTTTTAGATTTGAATGGGAATATTAAGGTCTTCTGATTACTCTTTTGTTTGAATGCTGCAGATTGAAATAATAATGAAATTTGAAGAGATGTGCATGGAATATGTGAAAGAGTTCTCTCCATTATTTGCACAGGCATGTATTTTTTTTTTTGAAAATGATGACGTTAAAGATAAAAATTCTTTGACAAAAGTCTTAATGATTACTATATACTTGATATGTGTTGAGTTTTCTTATGGTTACTATATACTTGATATGTGTGAGTTTTCTTCTATAATGTGCTGAAAAATAATTTTATGGTGATTTCTATTTCTATACTTATTTTCTTTCCGTTCCCTGAACCTACTTGTAATAGAGGGGTTGCTCGTACATATTGTATAATATGTTCCCGCTTCCCAGTTATGAGCTCCTGTGGAAGAGTGATAACAGAAACATGATTATCTGGTTGAAAGAAGGTAGATTAATAATAGATGTGTGTTTTGCTATCGGTCAATGATTGAATAAAGTCTCCCCTAAACTTCTTGTCATATGTCAGGGTATTCTACGTGTTCTCTTCATTAGTTTTCTTCTTTATTATTTCCTTGGTTCAAAATTGGTGCAAACCTGGGTTTTCCTTGCAGATTACAGAAGGTGGTTGTCTTTTCTGTTATCTCCATACTTGAATTCTGTAGTTTTAAACCTGAATTCTCTAGATTCTGGAATATTTATTTTTTGGGTGAATAAAATAATTCATTGTCAGGAGGAAAAAGAGAAAAAATGCAACCCCAATCAAAAGAGGGGGGAAGAAAAAGAGTAGACAAAGCTCAAAGATGAGGACAACTCCTGATGATGGAGCTAGGCAGCTCCCAGGAGTTTACAATATGACAATTTCTAGAGGTAGGGGTACAAGTGGTAGAGATCCGAGAGACTTTTGCCTTGACATCAAAAGAGATGGAACTCCAAATCTTATCCAAAGAGTGAGAATTGGAGGTCCATTTCCTATGGTTTCTTTCCATCCAAATCTGGTTTATGGTGGCGCAGAAGGCGAGCTTTCCCACTAGGTCACATATTGATTTACCTTGAAAAGTCGTATCCATCCAAATCCACTCCCTTTGCAGAGGAAGAATTCTTCTGTTAGAAGGCCAGCATTTGGAGAGAACAAATTTCCAGATGTCGTTGGAGACAGGGCAATTGAAGAAGAGGTGGTCAATATCTTCCTGCTCATTGCCACATAGGATACATGGGGTCTACAGGGATACCTCTGTGAATGAGGAAGGCTTTCGTGGCAAGGCTTTGATGAAGACTCTTCAGACCGTAAAGCTCTACCTGGGGATGTGGTGAGGGAACCATATGAGTCTGTGCCAAGGGATGACTGGGTTGCGGGTCCTGACGAAATCCCAAGCAGATCTGGTGGAAAAGAGCTTTGAAGCAGCCGGCAGCCAAATGATAGAATCCTTTCTGGGATGCGTGGATGGGGGGAAGGGAGTTCTAAATGACGGTAAGCTGGGCTGTAGCATGACTTAGGGGAGACCATCTCCCAGAAGAGATAATATCGGCCACAATAACATACTTTTTGACAAACCAGAACTATAGATGCTTTTAGCCGAAATGGAGTGATAGAGGATTTCATTGCGGTGCCAGGGATCAAGCCAGAGAAGAGTGGAAGCACCATCACCAATTTTGGTGGATATAGCCGAGGAGATTGAGAGACGGGTATCCAAGATCTTCCTCGAAACCCAAGAACCATTCCCAGGCATTTTCACTGCCCAAAAGGAGTCCTTTCTAAGGAGGTTTGAGTACACCCAATCAACCCATATACTCTTCTGTTTGGAGATAACTCTCCAAGCAAGCTTTATGGTACCTGCAAGATTGACATCCTTTATTCTTCTTAACCCCAGACCTCCCTCAGATTTTGGGAGACATGCTCTTGACCAACTGATGGGCTGAAGGAATTTGGAGCATCACTTCCTTTCCACAGAAAAGCTGCAAAGATGGACTCAAGCTTGGCAATGATGGATTCTGGAATATTCATTATGAGTTGTAGCATCTTTATATATGTTTTGATGTAAGCTTGTATCTTATGAGATTCCTTGAATATTCTTCTTTGGAGGTTTGTATTTCTGTTCCCATCTTTGTTATGCTTTTTCGATAAAAGCTTACATAAAAGAATTCTGTAATTCTTGAATTGTATTTTCATTCACCTAGGTCTATTTCTTGTACTTAAAATCTTTTTTTTTTTTTAATATTTTTTTTATGAATAAATAAGTTCATTACCAAGAGAAAGAATATACAAAGGAGGGCGGGGAGGGGTAGCCAAAAGGATCCAGCCCTCAAAATGAGGGAAAATTACAGCAAGAGGCAGAAGGCCTAACTAAGAGAAAGGGAACATTAAGAGGGGGGGGATGATAGAGAAAGGGAGACCCAGGAGACAACAATAAGCATGTTCCTTAGGGAATTGTGGACTGGACGATGCTGAAGACAGCCAAGTTTAGAGGTAACATCAAAGTAAATGCCATTCCAAATCTTATCAAAAGAACGAGAATTGAAAGTCCATCTACGAAGATTTTGCTACATCCAAATATGATTGATGGCAGTGGAAAAAGCAAGTTTTCCAACAGTGTCGCAAGTAGAAGATCCACCAAAAGTCATGTCAATCCGAATCCATTCACTAGACAAGGGGAGGATAGTCATGAGAAGGCCAATAGGAACTGAGAAACATCTTCCAGATTGTAGCAAAGAAGGGGCAAGAGAAAAAAAAATATGAACGGCATCTTTAATGCCATTCCAGCATAGACAACAAGGGGAGGGAACCCGAATGTGCCAGTAGATGAGGGAGGATTGAGTAGGGAGGCAGTTGGAGAGGGCACGCCAAACATTGAAGCTGATACGAGGGATATGGCCTGTAAACCAAATGGTGATGCGCCAAGGAATGAGAGGTTCTTTTGAAAGCATGAAATCCCAAGCAGAGGTAGAGGTAGAGGTGAACAAACCCGTGGAGCCTTATCCTTCCTTCCTCAGTACCCTAGAGGGATTGGGGAAAGGAAGACCATAAGTTAGCAAGGGGAGGGGGGGAGGAGGGAGGAGACCATCTACCAGGGGAGAGGATGGAGGCAACCAAGACATATCTAGTCAGCCCAGAGGAGTAGATAATTCTGGGGGTGACAGAAAGAGAGGAGGGTACCCGAAGGGTCTAGAAGGAGGTGGAGGAGCTATTACCAGTGGTATAGGAGAGGGCTCCAAGAGCAGAATTTATGGAGCTAAGAATATTATGCTAGATCCAGGAAGCATCAGAGGAGGGGGAGGCAATCCAGAGGGAATAATTTTTTGAAGGGGAGGAGTTAACCCAAGCATAGTTATTAAGGCGTTGGTAAGGCGCTAGTAAGGCGTTGATGCGGTCCACAGGCCGTAAGGCAGTAGCACACTACAGATATTATGTAAGGCGACGGCATCATGAGATAAGGTTCTATAAGGCTTCTAAGGTGACGCCTTATGATGCCTTATACACAAAGCGGGCGCTTTATGAACATTTTAGAATTTACTACTTTTTAAAACTACTTAAGATGGATTTCAAATATCAATTTTTGATTGGTAGGTGTATGGTCTTGAATGCACTTGAGATGCATGGGATCAACTTCTAACAACTAAGTACTCAAAAAAAAAAAAAACAAAACACGATTCTCACCAAGGTTTTGGACTTTTGAGTCTAAGGGTTTTGAGAAGGAAGAACCTGGCGACCAATCGTTCCCCCCCAGGAACTCCTTCAATCTTGCTCCGGCAGCGGTGAGGTTACTCCGGCGAACAATCGTACCCCCCAGGAACCCCCTCTACAAGTATGTTTTTGGTTTTTTT
>NC_056565.1:33070155-33072480 GCF_013358625.1 Macadamia integrifolia | reverse complement strand
TTTTTTTTTTTTTCCTTCTTTCTTCTTCATTCTTCTTCTGTTCTTCATATTAAGTACCTGATTTTTTTTTTCTTCTTTCTTCACTCTGTTGAAGACTACGGTGAGCTCTGTACCTATCTCTTCTTCTTTTTTAAAAAGGTTATATATATGTATAATGGATAAATCCCCCTTGGTATTCGAGAACTGGTCTCCTTTTTCTTCCTTACCTAGTTCTGTTCATCTTTCTTCTCACATGTGATATTTCCTCCCTCTTTTCTTCTACTATTCCCATTTTTCCTACTGCTTATTATTTCTACTAATCTGCCTTTCCCTCTATTTCCTTCCAAGTTTGAGATTGCCATTAAGTAGGTCATCAGTTGCTGAATTGCATTTTGTTCTTACTTCCCTATTTTGATTTCAGTTTTTTATTCTGTTTGCTAGTTCTCAGCTCTAGTTTAGTCAATGTTTTCAAAAGCCTAAAATCGATCTTCTAGTGTCTTTCTTCAACATTTCTTATAAATTTCTGTTTTCTGATTTTGATTTCAAAATAGTGTTTAAGGTTCAGAATATGTTAATATCTAAATCAGTTCATTATATTAATGATTGATGATTGATGATTGATGATTGATGATTTATGAAGATGAACTTAGTTTATTCACTTTATTGATTTGTTTTCTTGATGAATATCTTGCATTGGTATGAAGTATGAACCTTTAATATTTATTTAGCATATGAGTAATAGGATTCAACTAGGATTTGAGTCAAATAGAATGGTTTTATAAAAAAAATTACACAGGAATGCTTTAGTCGATAAGGCGACGACGCTTTATGCCCGCCTTATCGCTAAGGCGCTCTGAAAGACCCTCAAACTCTTCCGTCGCCTTACTGCCTTAATAATTATGAACCCAAGAGACCCAAATTTTACGCTGCTTTGAGGTGGTTTTCCAAATGAGCTTCAGAATATTCACAAAGTTATTATCTTTGATATGCCTTCAGCCTAACCCACCTATAACCTTGGGATGACAAACTTTAGACCAGCACAAAGGGTGGAGGAATTTCAAGGTTTCTGAACCTTCCAAATGAAGGAGCAGAGAAGGGAGTCAATGGCTTTGGAGGTGACTGCAGGAAGAGAGAAGATGCCAGACTAATAAAGGTTACATTGATTGGAGAACCTATTTGTTGAGAACCAAACGACCAGCATAGGAGAGAAGCTTGCCTTTCCAAAGTTGAAGCCTTTTCTTGATAGAATCGAGATGAGAGAGCAGTGGTGGGAGTTCAATCCCAATTCCTACAACCCTCTTTTGAGTCACCCATTGTTCATGTTTGATCATCTTTTGCCATTGTTTCTAACATAGGATTAGGCCACTAATTACCAACCAAGACCTAATCCACAATAGGATCACAAATACTGGCAAACAGTAGGTTATGTCACTTATTTCCAGCAACAGAAAAGCAGGTAACAAACCTAGCAACAAGTTAATGACAAGGTCTTTTGATACTTGGGTAGCCACTGGTCTGTTATTCAATACTGTCATTAACACCCAGTCACAGAAAACAAAACAGAAGAGTAATCGCTACTTGCCTGTGGAACAGAATGGCTCTAAATACTCAGAAAACACAATGAATCAAAAAGAGCAACCCAACCAACTCAGATGGGGAAATCCTTCTAGTGTAGGGGACTTGGGAAGGACTAACAATTCACAATTTCAGCCAATTCTAATGTGTGGATCAGGAGATATGAAATAAATTTAAAATTAGGAAGTAAGAGTTCAGAATAGAAACTTAATTACTCAAGCTGTTGCAACCACTGGATGGCCAAGAAACTATAGTCGAAGGTAGCTTAGGACTAGGGGAATAACACACCAAAAGTTGGACTCAAACAATTTGTTGGATGTACTGGAAATCACCATTGAAAGTTAATGCCAAGAAAATCCAGAACAGAAGTGTCACAGGATACAATATTGCCTTCCAATCGTCAATACCTTAAGGATGATTGAGAGGACATGCGATAAGATTGTAACAGCACTGTGAACACCTTCACAGTAGGTGTCGGTACCTCACAGTGACACTCAGTTGCAGTGAAATAAAATTAGGAACAAAGGAGAAGATGGTAGAGAAGGGGGAGGTATATGACCAAGGTTTCAGGCTTTGAAGCCTTGGTCAGTCTCTCACTAACCTGAAGACTAAGGTATCTCACCTCACTCAACCGCATCACACAACTGGCATAAAACCACAGCTTAATTAATCATCTCAAATCGTGGGTAAGCTCCATGGCTCCTTACAACTTTATATTGTGCTGTAGGAATAAGATAAACAAGGAAATTGTGATTGCTCCCCCCCCCCCCC
>NC_056565.1:33026063-33070135 GCF_013358625.1 Macadamia integrifolia | reverse complement strand
CCCCCCCCCCCCTTTCTTCTCTTCCTTTTTATATTCTCTTTTGTTTAATGCATTTTATTATTCATCCAAAAAAAAGACAAACAAGGAAACAAATAAAAAAGAAGTCACACACATGGAATAAAAGGGACTTGTACAGAAAGTACGTAATAAAAGAAAAGATACTTTAGCTATCTATTAAATCTAGCCTAAGATCTCAAAGTAGAAACTACAAAACAGGAGAGTCATGCCTTATTACAATACAATAACAACGATTCAGCCTTATCCCGACTAAATGGGGTCAGCTACTTGGATCCTTGCCTTCCAATCAGCTTTATTCGAGGTCATACTTGAGACAAGGCTTAGGCCATGCATGTCTTTTCTCACCACTTATCCTAGATTCATTTTAGGTTTGTCCTTGGCTCTTTTAGTTCCTTCAATCTAAATCAAATTACTCCTCCGTACTGGAGCATCCAAAGGCTTCTGTTGAACATGGCCATACCACCTCAAACGACTTTCTTGTAGTTTATCATATATTAGAGTTACTCTCAAATGCTCTAATATAATCATTCTTTTCTTTCTTGTAGTTTATCATGTATCAGTTTTCCTACCAACCGTTAGTGGCAGTCTTTGTCAACTGGTTCACCCTCCTTTTCCTTGAGCCAGATACTAGCTTTCATAGGAGTGTCAGAAGGATAACAACCCAGTATACTAGTTTCAAACAACAGATCAAGGATATACTTCCTTTGACAGAACGATACCTTTTAAATTTGGCAACTTCAATCCCAATAAAGTACTTTAACTTTTCAAGATCCTTTATCTCAAAATATCTGCCCAACCCTTTGAGGTGATCAATTTCAGTACTTTTAAATAACCAAAATAGGCTGTTTTATTAAGAATAAGCCTAGGGTTAGTTTGTATATGTGTTGGGCATTCATTCAGTCCATGTGGTTTGGAGTGTATTGGGCCACTTTTATGGGTTTAAAATAGGGGCTCTAAGATTGAGTACGGGATTACTAGTTAGTTTTCTTTTTTCCATTAGTTTCTTTTTTAGTTGGGCTTTAATGGGGTTAATTAGTTTCTAATTTCAGTATTTCTTATTTCCTTGTTTCTATTTTTAATTTTAGTAACTAAAGGACTTGCTTTTATTTAGTTTTCTATTTTAGTTTTGGAAACTAGAGTGAGTTTCTATTATTTGTAAACCCCCATCATTATTATAAATAAAGGAAAGGGCTCCCATTAAGGCCCACGATTTTAAGAACAAAAAAACTCTGCTGCTGCTGCTGCTGAGATGCTTCCTTTGTTTGATCAAGAACAATGGGACTGGTGTTTGATCTGGTCGACACTCTACGGTGAGAAGCCTTAGTGGATCCTTTTATCTTATGGTTTTCTTTTATTGCTGTTCTTCTTCCGTCATCTCAGGCAAGTAATCTAATCATTTTTTAATTCTAGTTTTAGAAACCCAGATTTCTCCCAACCGACCTCTCACTGATATGAGGAATTAGCCACCTGAAGAGGCTCAACTTTGGTCGACTGTTAGACCAGGTTAGAGGAAGGATCGATCCTAGTTTGAGGATCATCAGACCAGGGATTTGACTGATCTGTAATTTTCTCCAGTTCTGGCCGATTGTGTTCTTCTGCCCAGAAATTCAATCGACGACTCTGATTTTTTGTGCATGATATTGGTCACTATTTATCCTTGTTTCAGTCCCAGATTTTGGTGATTTAAAGTCTGTTCTCTGATTTCCTTCCAGTTGCAGAATTTCTGAGATAAAGAGATCGATAGGGCTGATCCTTATTGATTGATCTCAGTCTGATTTGTATTATGTTCTAGACTTACTTGGTGAATATGTGGTTATTCTTTGACTAAAAGTTCCTGCAGTTTGAGACTTAGTTAGAATCCCTAACCTAGTCTACATTGTTACCACAATATCAATCCACATAGACGATGAGCATAGTAACTTTTTCACTAGACCTCTTTATGAACAATGTGTGGTCAGCATTACTCTGCTTATAATCCACAAATGTCATAACCTTGTGAAATCTTCTAAAACCTATAGAGAGCACGCTTCAACTTACAGACCTTGCTGTGAGTTCTTGTGCTGGAGAAACCTGGTGGCATAACCATATAAACTTCCTCATCAAGCTCTCCATGGAGGAAAGCATTCTTTATATCAAGTTATTGGAGTTCCCATCCTAGGTTCACAGCACATGAGAGTAACACTTGCATAGAAATCAACTTGGCAACTGGTGCAAATGTCTCCTGGTAGTCAATTCCATATATCTGAGTGAACCTTTTAACCACAAGCCTTACCTTGTATCTGTCAACAGAATCGTCAATCTTTTGTTTTACCACAAACGACTTATAGCCAATAGGGTGGAAGAGTCACAAGTTCCCATGTATCATTCCTTTTTAAGGCATCTATTTCTTCCTCCAGTACGACCTTCCATTTTTTTTTCTACAAAAGCTTCCTTCCAATTCTTGGGAATACAAGTAGATGAAACAAAAGACATAAAGTACGATTAGAGAGAGGTAATCATATGAAACAACATGAGATATAGGGTGTTGAATACAGGTCGTAGTGCCTTTTTTTAGGGCAATAGGTTGGTCAGAAGGAGAAATTATACTTGAAGTAGGAGGCTCAGTTTGTTCTGGATTCAGGGCTGGCAAAGGAATGTGTAAAGGTGATGTAGTAGTGGTGATGATTTGAAGTTGCTTTTTTTTGTTTGTCCCTACGATAAACTTGAAGAGTAGAGTCATCAAATTGTCTCTGGAATTCACCATTGGTTCTTTGGACTGGAGTCATCTCTTGTTGAGTTGGAACAATAGGGATAAGAGTCTCTGTTATAGGCTCTGTCCCCTCACTGTCTATTAGAGCATACACTGGTGGAGCAAGAAGATTCAAAGTCATCTCTTCTTCACTAGTAATACCAGACTCCCCCTGAAGAGGTGACGAGTAGTTTCCAACAGATTCATGAAACACAATTACCATAGTATGCCGGGTAGGAGGATGGTATCACTTGTATCCTTTCTGTGTAGGAGAGCAACCCAAAAAGATACACTTAGTACATCGAGGTTCCAATTTTCCTGGTGAATGATGATCCCTAACATAACAGGCATAGCCAAAAGTCTTTGGAGGAACCAGGAAGGATTTAGTCCCTTAAAGAACCTCAACAGGAGTTCGAGAGTTGAGGACACGAGTCAGCGTGTGATTGATTAAGTAGGCTGCTATGAGGACAGCATCACTCCAATACTGAGATGGAACATGTCTAGTAAACATCATGGCTTGAGCATTATCCAACACAAGTGCCTATTCTTGCGTTCAGCCACCCCATTTTGAGCAGGAGTATCAACACAGCTTGTCTGACGAAGAATCCCATGATCAGCTAGGTATTTTTGAAACCGGCCCTCCATGTACTCTATTCCGTTATCATCATGGCATTGAACTAAGTCTAAATCATTTTATGGAACCGCTGTAAACAACTGAACACTTCACTTTGTGTTGCATCATGTAAATCGAAGTAGTTCTAGAGTGACAGTCAATAAAGGACACAAGCCATCTTTTTCCAGAAATAGATGTCTGACAACAAGGACCCCATACATCAGAGTGAACCAAATGAAAAATAGAAGAGCTTTTATTTAAAGGTAAATAATTGGAATGAGTTTGTTTAGCCAGAGTATAGGCTTCACAAAAGAATTCATCTTTGGTACATGTTTTAACTAAATGCAGAAATAAAAGAGATAAGGTCCCAATTGGTGGGTTCTCATACAACAGTGCCATTGATTCAATTAAGAAGAAGCTGAGTGTAGCTGATGAGGAGTAGTTGATGCTGCAGCTATAGGGAGACAACCATTATCAAGCAACACTTAATAGAACCTTTCTAGAGACAAACGATAGTGTGCCATTTACTACCCGAACTTTATCTCTGCCTGAGGTGGATGATAATAGTGAAATAAACTGGAGGAACCGGTCATGTGATCAGTGGCACTGGAGTCAATGATCCAGGGAGTGAAGACGACTGATGCACAATGACCACCAAATAAAATACCTGAGTGAGCAAAATTAGAACTTGAGGGGACTGAATTGGCTGGAGTTAAGGAATTTGAAGCCTTAACTAAACATTTGAAATCTGAGAAATTCCTATATCAGTTGCAGGTGGAAAGTCCAGAGTCTCAGTCTGGTGGGCTTTAGTTTTGGATCGACCACGAGCATGCTTCGCCTCAAAATCAGCAGGTTTTCTATAAGGCTTCTAACAGTTTGCCTTGGTATGATATGGCTTGTGGCAATGTTCACATTTAACAATCTTTGGTATCAGCAGGTCGATTTGCTCCCTCAGAGGTAGTAGTTTATCTAGTATGTAGGGCTAACTTTTAACTTTTCAATAGTAAGAGTATGTAGCATTGAGTTACGGCAACATTCCTCCGTATAAATCAGGGCAAAGGACTGTACCAGAGTGGGAAGGGAGATTTGCTAAGCATCTGAACACGAATTTGATCATATTCAACATTCAAACCAACCAAAATACACTCTAATATTATCCACATGTTTGGTGTAAGTAGTGCAGTCATCAACATTAGTGGGATGATAATCTGCCAAGTGATCCAGTTTATACCACAAGGTTCGAAGTTCAGCGTAATATTTAGACATAGAGTTCCAACTTGGTAGTGGTACGAACCTTCTTACGAAGATCAAATACCTGATCATCATTCCCTAGTTGCCCATAAGTTTCCTTGGCAGCAGTCCATATTTGAGAAGCGGTGTCTAACATAAAAAATCTCTAGAAATAGACTGATGAATAGAACCAATCAAGTAAGCCATTACCAAAGAGTCATTAGTGATCCATTTATCCTGAGGGGTACCCTCATTAGAGGGTTTCTTCAATTTCCCTATAATGTGTCCAGTGAGACCTCTACCAGCAATGGTAAGATATGTAGATTTGGACTAGACGAGGTAATTAGTTCCATCCAATTTTATAGAGCTAGTCAGAAAAGGCATGTTGTCCTTGCGACTTTGACCATTAGGTCCAGAGGTCACAGTAGTTACTACAAATATGATTTGAACTAGTAACAGCCTTCAAAAAGTGTCTATACTTGGATCGAGTTGCCCAATATGGGTATTGAGGCACTCCGTCAAATATTATCGGATTTTGATGAGGAACTATTGAGATAGGCAAATTAGGGTTTTGGGAGAAAACCCTAATTATCAAAGAAGATGGGAGATTTGATACAAAGACTTGGCAGATGGGGCCACAAGTCTGGTTGATCTCCTCTGCAATAGTAATGATGATCTCTTAAAAAATTCAGCCAGTTCTGAGGAGGGAGTCCCAAAAATCGATTTAGTTAGGGTTTTGGAAGAAAACCTTGTTTTAGCAAAAAAAATTATTAGTGTAGATCTTCAATCTTGCAAGTGATGATGAGTCCTTCTAGGTAGTTGTACTTTATCCTCAAGAGGTAGAGGTGTGTTCTTTAAGAGGAAGAAAGCATACTCCCTAAAAATAGAAGAATCAAAAATCGCAGAGGCTAACAAAACTTAATTTTCTTGCAAGGGTTTTGCGTTTTAGTTCATGAGGTAGGGTATAGGACAGCCACTAAATTCGTAAGAATCACCTTATTAGTGCTGCCCTATGGTAGATTAATGGGACAAAGGGAGGAGAAGATGGAGGCTAACAAAGGTGATGGAAGGGAAGGTGAAGGAGGTCTGTGATTCTTGAAGAAGGGGCTGGAAACTGAAAACCTAGATCAGAAATTAGACTTTGATACCATGTTAACAGGATGAATGGGAGAATCCTTGTGTGTCTTTAACTGATCACACAAGTCCTCTATTTATAATATAGAATCATGATAGAGTCATATAGGAGTACAAATCAGAAAATAAAATATAATTACAAAAATACCCCCATCCAACCACCCCACTCTAACTAGGGTTGGTGGGGGGGGGGGGAAGCCCCAATGTGCACCTGCAGCACACTTATTCTTATTCTAACATCTTCATTTAGTAGGCTGTAGAAATGACCTTTCCATCCTTCCTGATTACATTATCTCAACTAAAAGATATTACTGAATATAAGACAAGTAAAATCCTAAAATTTAGAAATCTGATCCACAATATATGATTGCTGCTGACAGCTGGGCTCCACAAGAAGATCTCCCATGCAAACTGCCTTGGCCTAACATTTTCCCTCCTGAAATTCATGAATTTATTGGTCAATAGTCCTATGGCAAATCTCCACGACTTATGTTCTGGTTTGGGTCTTGTTTATCCCAAGAACTGGTCCAAAAACAACCGAGGCCCACTGAAGGCTGCTCTTCTCTTCTTCCTTGAGCTTCATCAGTTTACTTCTTTTAGTCTGTAAAATGACGAAAATCAGACTTACCTCTTGGAGCAAGATCCCCAAGTTTATTGAATCAACAAGTTCAAAACATCACAGATTTTGGGAAATATTTGTTTCTTCTTCCCGATTCTGATTTCTAGGGTTCCAACCGACTCTGTCCGATTCCGGGTCGATTCCTAGTGATGGATCAGAATCAGTGGAGGCCGACGCATGTCCGAGTATACTTGAACCTTGCAGGAATGACTAATTGAAAATCAGTTTTTTGCAATGTGTTTAATCTTTGTAAGAACACTTAGACCTTAGTTCTATTGCCATATCCAATTAGCATACTAGTAAAGGCCAATTCCTTCAAGAACTCTGAATTTTTATCACTGCTAAAATATTCAAAATGTTTTAGATGCATACAATTGATCTACATCAGACCTACATCAAATATAACAGTTAAAAATAGTAATTATTTTGTTATTTATCGAAGAGTATGTTGTATTTGATACAAAATTTATTGAAGTAAAAACTACATAATTGTTTTTCTATAGTTAATTGAGATATATGTATGCTCATGGAATTCTGCCATAAATGGTGAGTTTTTTTTTTAACATGCCTCGTCTTGTTTGGTTAAGATGATGTTCCTTACTCTATTTTTCTTTATCTGCTTTCTAAAAAAAAAATTAGATATTGCATTTCCTCTATGAGAAAAACATTTTACAAGAAGAAGCTATTCTTTCGTGGGCATCTGAGAAAGAAGGGGCCGACGAGTCCGATAAAGTTTTTGTTAAGCAGTCAGAAGCATTCATTCAGGTAAAATGACTGAGTTTGTCGTAACATTTTATTTCATGCCTAGTTTTATTTTTCCTTTTTTGGTTCCATTTTGCAGCTTAAAGAAATGTCTTTTCCCCCCTTTTTCTAACCCAGAGACTTATTTGTTGGTCTAATTGAAAACTCGGTTGTTGCACTGCTTCTGTAATATGTTTCTAAGGTTCTGAAGATACAAAAAACAGTGGTTAAGTATAACATACCTAATAGATACTATCTGGTTTGCAGAACTCTTGATAATTTGTGCTTTAAGGAATGAATAGGAAAATGAGCACTATGATAGTTCTTGTGTTGTACTTAAAATAAATTTTTTTTTTTTATTAGGTGAAAACAAATCATACAACAGAGTCTGCATAAATTTCATGTCGATCAAACGGAGCTGTTCTTCAGCCATTATTCTGGCTTTTATCCCTAAACAAGTGTCTCCCAAACTGCAGAGCAAGCTCCCAAAATATCATGCCATTGTACTAAAATATAAGCAAACACATCCAAGTCATGTGGAATTCACAACAATATTGTATACCAATTATGCTTTTATTTATAATTGACTTGGTTATGAAGCAGAAATTTTATGTCCATTGGGGGAACACGAAATTAGTGAAGTATTTTGGTTAGATTAGGATACTTAAATAGGTGAAATTGATCCAATCTGAGCTACTTGTACCACTTGAAAGAGCAGTAAGTCTAATTTCTCAAACTGAAATTTTATATATATATATATAATCACCTGCATGATTCCTGCGGTTGAAAAGATGGGTCTTTTTTTGCTATAGCATGGTAACCCTCACATCCCAGTCAATCGAGTTGTGGCATGTTCTTTTTACGTTCCCTTATTTGATTCATGTGCTGAACTTTGTTGCAGTGGCTGAAAGAGGCGCCTGAAGAAGACGAAGACGAAGAGGACGACTGAAAGAATATAACCAATGGAGGTTGAGACTTGCCTAGAAGTCATTAGACAGTGGTGCTTAATTTCGCAGCAGCAAAAGCTTTTGCAAAATCTCGTGCCAACATCTGATCTGACTTGCCCCTTCTCACTTACATGGCGCCATCAGCATTGATCAACATGTATACACAAACAGCCAGAGTAACATATTTTGTCATTATGGGACCAGTGATCTAGAACACACAAAGATTGCTGACTGCAAATAAATGTATCAGCTGTTTAAAGCTCAATGTAAAAGTGTCCCAAAATTTCTTTGGAACATAAACGTCTCATTCTGATATATGGATTTAGTGCTTCAACACTTGTAGGCTAGCATTCAAGTTTGCCATTGGGTGTTCACAGTTATTGCTGGCTATTTGTATTTTGGAGAGGTGATCCCCTGGGTTTTTGTATTTTTATCCTTGGGAACCCACTCGATGGCTCTTCAAACGATGGAATCATCTTTGAAAGGGAAATGATCAATTTTAATGAACTGATATATCAAGAAACTATACATTCGCCTTAATCTAATTGGGCTTGTGCTTCTCTCTTCGTCTCCCATTCCAGATTAAATTAAATAGGGTAATTGGGAGTGGTTGGGGGAGTGGGGAAGAGATGTCACCATATCCAAGTATGGGAAAAGCAAATTATCTCTTCCTCCCATGATAACGGTGAGACAAAAGAGGAAGCATATCTTTGCACACAACCCTGACATCATTATTAAATGGCATACTATTTGTTAGCTTGTTCGCTAAATAGGGAAGTAATGACGTATTCGGGAAAGAAACAACTAAGGCATCACACTAGACTGTTCTGATGCGTCACAGAAAAATTCAAGAGCCATCTATTTATTTATTTATTTTTTTTTTTTTTTTAAACAGGGTATCCGGATCTTTGACTTGACTAATCCCTGGGGTCATTGTGATACCGTTTGCACAGGACCAGGTCAGTTCATCTATGCAGTGGCCCCTAGAAGTTAGGTGCAGTGGTGAAGGTTTGATCACAAGACATCGCTTCCTTAGGCAGAGTACCGTGTCCCCTCCAAACCAACTGCGCTAACCCCTTGGGGTTTTAAAGAGCCATCTTAACCTCATAGGTACCATGTAGATAATTTTTCTTCCCTCAGACAACCATCAAAGCTCCTTTGGCTAGAAGGGATATTAAAAAATGACAGCAGATTTTTCTAACCTAATAAACTTCGGACAAAGTTTTCCTTCACCGTGGCTAAATAATGGGATGACACAAATGTGATCCCATCACTTCCCACCTCTCTCCTCTTATTGTACATGGCCTCGATGGACAACATTGTATTTCATGAATATGATATCTAATGTGATATATGGAATATATGACAAATAGAGCTTGGATTATTTCTATCAATCTACCACATCTTATAGGCTCGAGTCAGACATCCAATTGCTTCGAATTTGAATTATCCAGAAAATACCTCATATATATCATAAGATAAATGGTTGGCTTTACGAAAAGTCGGTCCACAAACTTCTGTAATGATGCCACTTGTGACATAACTTCAAGTTATTTTTATATTTAATTATTAAATTTTAATTTTTTTCACCTAAATTCCTTGGATTAAAAAAAGTAAAAGAAAATTTTCACCAAAAATATAAAAGAAAAATTACATCTCAAAAGTATCATTTTATTAAATATAACAAAAGCATTAAATAGTTTACAAAAGAAAGACCATATACAACTAGTGGGTGCAGAAGGGCTGCGCTGCTCCCACACTGAAGATGCTCTCACACACTGATGCATACCCATACCAACATGATAGCATTCTCTGGCCCATAGTCTATACAACCACATCGGATAATAAAAATAAAAATTTCTATTTGAAAATTTTCACTTCCCTTTTCTTCAATCTCCCTTACAAGCAAATGGAGCTCAAAAGGATTAGAGTGCTAGCAAGACAATTAATGATAATTGTAAACGTAAGAGGCCGTGTTGATTCCCGCTTGTCAAGTATTCAAGACGAATTCAATTATTTGGCCCATCTTTAATCGGACTTCTCCCCCAGTCAACCAAAAATGACTACAGCCAAGGATGATGCCGATAACTAGTCCATGTGTGCTAGATAAAAACACCCAGATGTTCCCTCTTGGAGATTACTTTCAAGGTGGCTCAACCAGGAAAGGAAAAAAAAAAAAAACCCTCTACTTTGAATGGTCAAATGGACAAAAGAAAACCAATATATGTTCCGGCCACAATCAAACGTCACGAGCATCATAAAAATCCAGACAAAAGTCCTGTTCTGGGAATCAAGAAAGCTGAGATGGTATAGCTTTTCCTCCTTTTTAACCTCACAATACACACACAAAAGATAAAACAAACTAAGCTTTTCCAAGCACTTTTGAACCAGCATAAGAAAACAACCCTACTGCATTTCTGTAACTTATTTCTGCAAGATCTTCTTCTTGCATCTCAAGCAACGATGCCACGTAACTTAGTACCTGAAAAAATAATTGCTGTTATTACTTTCTCAGAACAATCTGCTAGATGGTATGGCAGATGTAAGTAAGAATTTTTCTATTTTCTTCAAACCAAAAAAAAAAAAAACAGCCAGTTTCTTCTGCTCCATTTTTGTGTGAATCCTCCAAATTTTCATAAATAATACTTAATCAGCAGGTAACAAAATGAGATTGCTTCTGTACATTGGATGGAATATGCAAGTAATTGATTACAGTTTTCACTGTCATCAGGTGCTATCAGTATGTTGCATACAGCAACACAGAACACTTCACTTTCCTATCTAGTATAATGTAAGAACCAAAATATTGGTTTTGTGCTCATGATTGTTCAGATACAATGAGAAGAGATGTGGACATCACAAGTACTTCGATTTGGTCAAGAAAATACAAGCTGGAGAAAAGGCTTATCTCTCTCCTTAAAGAACTGGGTAGTAGTTTGAATAACCAAGATTTAACAGTCTTTTAACATCTGGTAATTAGCTAAAAGCTTCGGACTTTATCGAACCATCCTGACTTGTCAGAAAACAGATGAGTTGAAGATGGTGGAATTCAATATAATGAAGTGGGGGGTCAGGTCCAACAACTGATGAATAGTCAACACCCCTGATAAAGGGGGAAAATTTTGGATTATTTTTCACTTCTTCATTGGGATAGATTTGGGGAATATTGCAAAGAAAGTGAACAATTGGTTCTACCATTGGTGCAACAGCGTACAACACTATTGTGGTATGAGACTGTTCTCATGAAACCAAGGATTTGGGGAAAGGACCATGCCCAACAAGAAAAGTCCTTAACCCCAAGTTGTTTAGTTTTTCAGTTGCATGGATGGGGGAGCTTGCAGTTGATGTAGGTTTGTTGGTTGTGAGGCCGGGCCTCTTCAACTGGTGTTTGGTGTGGTACGCTTCTCAAGCTCTTTGGTTGCCAAGACTGTTTTGCTTCAGTTGTCAGGTGCTGTTGTTTGTGAGAGGTAGGAGGAGCCTCCTTTTTGGGTGTCAAGGTTAGGCTGTATGGCTTTTAGCTTTGTAGGACATCCAGATGTGTCCTTATTTTGACCTAGTAAGGAACTGTGTATAATCCTCTTATCCTTGCTTCTTCAGTAAATTTATCAAGTTTTGAATGAAGTGAAACACATGGAAAAACCTTTTGTACCAACTGAAGGGAAAAACAACAGAATACTCACGCTATGAATGTTAGCTGGGTGATTAAGTGTTTCCTTTGGCAGTGCTGATGCATCCCTTGAAGCATGAGGCAAACCATGAGAGGGATCCCCAACCCCTGAAGCTGAATTTCTACCTCCCAACAACTCTAGCGGACCAGAACCATCACTGTGAACCCAGAAGAGAGAATCCAAATTTGATTTTGGCAGTGCATCAGGAGCATCTGTCTCCAATAAAATCCTATCAGTAGGTACCTGCAAAATCAAAAAGCCCATAGGAATCTATTCCTACTGAAGTAGGAAAAATATTGACAATTGACATGATGCATTATTCACACTAATAATGGAATAGGTCAACTAACCAACTTTAGCATTTTCTTCGCCTTCTGTGGTTTCATTGACATAAGAAACCCGGAGAAGGAAAAATAAGCACCAAGCTTTGCAAATTCAGGAACCATTTCAGCTGACCCAAGATAGGAGTGGAGAATCACACCAGCAGGGAAAGGACCTGCAGATCTTGTCACAAAAAGAGAGTATGTCAGCCAAGAGTTTTTAGACATTCCCAATCAGCGAGCATTTAATACAGACAATGTTTAAGTGCATTGAACAGGCATCAGTAGCAAGGTTCGAAGTACTAGCATCGGGCTGCATATCAGAAAGCTGATTTTAAGAGATGTCTCAGAGATGCATGGGAGGGACACTGAGAGATGTTAGACATGCGTAAGATGCATACATGCAAAACTGGGGGTTTTATGCACTGTACACTATAAATAAGTAATAAATATTTGTATCTGATCACTAGAACATGTGCTAACCCCCTCTCACTGTTTTGACAGAAGATGCTGCGGTTGACCGTGCTAGAGTCCCCCGACGCTAAATTTTAGGCACAGAAAACTGCCGTAGCTAATTTTGAGTAGATCACACGACTTCCACGGAAATGGCCATAACTTCCTCGGCCGAGCTCCCATTTACCTGATTCCATCGGAGTTGGAAAGAACATTCAAAGCGCTACATTTCCATGAAGATATCTGTAACCCAGGTCAGTGCATGAATCCCAAAACTGAAGTTGAACCTGAATGATGGGAAAGCACTGCTCCTTCAGCCTGCTTGATGTACATGCCATAACTTTTTCCAATATCAGATTGACATCGTTTCAATTGAGTTGGAAAGATAACTCGATGCTCTATAACTTCCATGTACATGTCTCTTTCCAAATCAGTCATTAGGCCAGCTCAAATTGTCTCCAAAATAGACACCATTATATTTGTCTCGAATTCTTGACCCGTTTCGAAGATTGCCCCAGTCCGAAATATTTTGGTGGAGACCTGAATGGGATTTTTTTCTTTCTGAGATTTGTGATGGTAGCAGAGGGGTTGGCCCAAGCTCGAAGCCTAGCACTGATCTCGTATGGGGTGTGGAGGTGTAACCCCCGGTACAGAATAAACCAATCAACTATGGCCCGATGGAGCGAACCGACTTGGATGAGTATATATTTGTACTATCGTCTTGTTGAGTAAGCATTGTAAGATTTGGGGATTTTTTTTCGTGTTCGGGTTTTTGGGCGAGTTTTCTTGTCGCGATTTGGGTGCTCTTAGGAGAGATCTCAATTGTAATTTTTCTTCATAGTGAATCATCTTCTTCTTCGCCCGAGGGCATAGCACGTCACATCGGTGTGTGAACCTTGTTAAATCTGTGTGTTGTGTGAATCTTTTTTTTTTTTGGTGGTGTTTGCTCCAACGGATACATCAACATGAACCTATGAAATCTTTTTGAAAGTGAGTGTATCCTTCACCTGATGCTACCACATACTGCCAATGACAGTATAACCATGAAATACACTGCCAACACCTGCCATACATGCCTGGATTCCTCTATATAACTGCCAAACATAATCCACTATAAATCTGACATGTCTGCACTACCGACTTACTGTTTTCACTCCTCCAGAGCTGCCCAAAAACCTGTGCATCATCAAAACATCACCACATTTCACCAGTACTCATCAGTACATTTTGAGCCATCTATGACAACTCATAGTTCCACCTCACTAAGTCACTGTATTGTAACACTGGCATTCATCTGTCAATACATGCCACATCACCTCTCTGCCACAAGAGCCTACCAACTCATCAAATATCAATAAGCACTGCAATAATGTCACCTCATCAACAGATTGGCCATATCATCAGATGTTGTCCTCTCACACTCAATTTCCTCTGCTGGTTGTACTGACATTGCATGCTCTGCCACTGTCTGCACTACCACTGTATTATGTACTGCTACATCAGTGCACCTACAACTATGCTACCATGTCACACCGCCACCTGTCTACTATACTGAAGCACCGTCCATACTCCATATGCAAATGACTCTTCCTCAGCAACATTGTAAGCACTGTTTGAGTGTGCTCCTCAACTGACTGTGTTGACAGCAATGACAACAACAACAACAACACAATACAAGCTGTGCTCAACAGGGTTTAACATTCTCTTCAGAATCAGATCCAAAGTTTTGTCGGCTTTAATAATGTTGAGGAGCAATTTTACATGATCGTTTTGGTAAAATGGAAATTTTATAAAGAGAACAATAAACATACAAAAGGGAAAAGAGAGAACAGCAGCACCTAGCAGGTCTAGCCATCAATAGCCAACAGATTGCAAATTTTGTTGCCTGCTATTTTATGCTTATCGCATGGTTATGCCAACGTAGAGGAGAGGAAGCTTAAGGACTTGATGGGACTATCATGGTGTCTTAATTCATTGTTTGGTCCAATTTGGTATGGTTTGTAAAATACTTCAATAATTTCTCCATGTAGTCATGAAATCAGTTCTCAATTCACAAGTAATTTAAAAATGAGGTAACCATACCACTAATTAGCAGAAAATTTTTAGCATTTCTAATTTCACATAACCATCTTTAATTATATCTACATCCACTTAACACTCCAAACAATGTGAAAAATATTCTATTTTAAATAAAAATAGTGCCCTGCTTCAGTAAGATGCTTACCTTGCCTAGGACCTCTTGCCTCACTCAACATAACACCATGTCAGCATGGTGTCCCCTTTCACCTTAACAGCATTGAGATCAGTGTGCAGAGATGGATCAGTGGCACGAAACTCAGATCATACCAATAGATGATGAGGTTTTGGTTGATTGAGATGGTTAGATCATGTACAACAAAGACCAACAGATGCACTGAATAAAACATTTGTTGAGTTACATGGTTTTTTTTTTTTTGGATGAATAAGTCACATGGTTAACTCAGCTGGCTCCTGTGACTCAGGCAACGTATCATGATTCAAACCATGAACCAAATAGAAAGACATTAAGGGCCCGTTTGATAACGTTTCTGCCGTTTCTGTTTCAAGAAATGGCAGAAACATAAATTTCCGTTTCTAGAAACAGAAACGGAATTGAAGGTGTTTGATAAGTCATGTTTTTTGAAGTCGATGGTAACCAGTGAAAGAATTGCCACAAGTCGTTTCCAGAAATGGCGAAACAAGTTCAACTTGTTTCGCCTGGGTCGTTTTTTGAACCATAAATAAGTAAAAATTTCTATTTCTAATTCTAAAAATAAGTGAAACGAAACAGTTTTATCAAACGCTTTTTGCTCCGTTTCTGCTGTTTCTGGAAATAGAAACGGCAGAAACGCGTTTCTTGAAACGTTATCAAACAGGCCCTAAGTACTCTATAGTTGGGGAGAAAAAAAGTACTGTTCAAGTGAGCCTAAGAAGAGTCATAGTGAGGACCTCTCACTTGCTAACCAACTGCTGCTAACTTATGGTTTCAGTGTATAGATATATATTTAACACATAAATGCTGATCAAGAAAATATAAATCGCTGGATCAGATGGGAACACTGTCATCAAATAATGGTTTGTGCTGTAATTTTTAGACCTTTGGAGATGGGACCACTTCAAAGGTTTGTATAAGTATTTTTGTACCACTAATTACTACTATCCTAGATACATGGGATAAGGCTGTGTAAACTTGCCCCTCCCAAACCCTGTAGTAGTAGGAGCCTCGTGCACTGGATTGCTATTTTTTAATTACTACTATCCTAGATACATCATGGTCTGGGTTATTTGGAATACAAGAATAGACCAAATTGTTTGCTACTGTTTCACCTAAAAGCTCGAACTTGAAGGGAATGGCAAGCGTAAATGTATACATCAACACTCCCCCGCATGGGCCACACGTGCTGGCCATCTTGGCACCATCCACGTGGCACTTCCTAGGAGACGAACACTTGACCTCCCCGCTCCGATTCCATGTTCACGACATTGCCCAGCTTCCTAGGATGCTTAAGGAGCCTCAAAATAAGTTACTACCTTATCCTATAATCTTCACATTAGCATTAAATTTTAACATGAAAGGAGTCAAAATAAAACAGATAACGTGAAAATTCATACTGCAGTATTTCAAGGAGGTCACCAAAGGCACGAACACAATGTACAGAAACAGGTCTCTGCAGCCCCTTGGCAAGTTCCAGTTGTTGGCGAAAAACTTGAACCTGAACACACGAAGACTCTAAACATAAGAAGATTTAATTACTAAAATTTTAGACATATTTTAGGTGGAGGGGATTACAGGGACTAGTAGTCCCACAAGGCCTAGCAGGCAGGATTCATATCAGCTACGTGGCAGCTTAAGTTGCCTAAAACAGAGACACGTAAGTCTATGCTCCTTTTAAATCTTACCGGATCTCAGAATATCAATCAAAATGGACCTCACAATGCTAGTAAATCAGAACAGTAATAATCAGTCCATGTGCAGAAAAGGTGAAGAAGAAGAAAGAAAGAAAGAAAGAAAAGGAGAGAATGTGGAACCAAGAGAAGAAGACGAGGGAGAAATGTAGAAAACAAGTTGATCGTTTAGGGTTGTGAATACTTTTAATCGATCAGCATAGCATCTTATTTATCATAGACAAAGTCTAGAATATAAATAGAAGACCTTACTCATAAGCCCCTGCAGCAATAGGAGCAAACAAAAATATTAATCAGAAGATAACTTTAACACTCCCACCCCTCAAGCTAGAGCATAAATATCTACCATGCTTGAAGCAACCTTGAGAAAACACATTGCGAAACAGAGCACTGGTGAAAAAATCACCAAGTTGATTAGAAGAGCTGACAAACGGAGTGGAGATCAACTTCTGCATCTCACCATTCATCCTGTTCCCGACTCCGGCATCCCTCTCGATGGATGAGATGGAGAGGTATTGCACATCCTTTTCTTTTTGAGGAGAGAGAGAATCAAGCGATGTATTGCACATCCTTTTCTTTTTAAATATGAAACATCAACCGATGTATTGCACATCCTTTTCCTTTTCTTTTTTAAATATGAAACACCAAGTAATATATTGGCAACAATTCATCCAAAAAAAAAATTTGACAACAAATTTTCTCTTTACGTGGCTTTTCTTTCTAATAAATGGATCCTTAAAAAATTAGCTTATTCAACATTGTTCCTTCTTTAACTTCTTGGTTTACCTACTTTTTACCTCATCTTACCTTACTTATGTTGCTTCTTTATATTCTTATTCTAATTTCGGATCCATGTAGCCGACCCCATTTAGTTGGGATAAGGTTATGATTGTTGCTGTTGTTGTTGACCACCATCCATGTGATTTGGGTTGAAGGTCAGAACATAAAGATTGGAGCTCTGTCAGTATACTTTCTATAAGATTTGGAATCACCTTAATCTGATACCAAACGAGGGAGCTATGGCCAAATCATTGAAGGTAGTGCATATATTCAGCAAGATTAATATTAACAGCATGAATAGGGAGAATGCTTGAATGATCTAACTGATCACACAAGCCCTTTATTTATAATAAGAAAAGAACATAAAATAATTACAAGCATACCCCCCCCATCCAGCCGTCCCACACTAAATAGGGTCAGTGGAGGGGGGAAAGGACTAATGTGCCTGCCCCTGTGGCACTTAAAACACATATTCTAACAATTACTCCGCAAATGACGCAACTGTAGGAGCAGTTTGATGTGGTTTAACAGCAGATTCCAGGTCAGCTCAAAACATGAAAGACTTACAGCCTTGAATCGTCTTTCTATCAGCACAAGTCTTATGTAATTCCATTATTTGATAACGTTTACATGGCAATTTTCCCAATGAGACTCATGTATAGGAAAATAAATTGATAAAACACCCAGTAGTGTGAGACAATCCTGAGATTATCATCCTTGTGCTGGGGGAGAGTTCTCAAGTTGTGTGTTCAAGCGCAAAGAGAGATACATTGAATTGACGGGGAGTCCAATGTGAGACCATGGCAGGCTATCTTAAAAGAGAGAGGGAGAAGTGAGATTAGAGTTTGTACCTACTGCAGATCAGATTGCCAATATCTTCACCAAGGCCCTTGAGCCCTTCCCAAACACGATTTTGAAAGACTTAAGAGATAAGCTTGGAATTATGATTCCAAGAACACAATAGGTGTAATGGTGCAGGCGGAGTTTGTGTGTGTACATAGGATCCTATCTCTCCATCAGCACCATTGTCTTTGTGGTCAAAGGGGGAGAGAGATGAGAGATGAGAGATGGAGAGAGAAGTGCAGCAGTATAGCGTTATCAACAATTCCAAAGGGGGAGATTGTTAGTCATCCAAAAGTTTGAGTAGCAATTTGTGTGTGTGCTGTCATTGTTGGCAACATGTGCTTGAAGATGTCGAATAAATCTCAAAGCAGCTGGGTGAAGTGTTAGAAGTCTTCTTGAGATGAAGTGTCAAATACAAAGCGGCATTCTACTAATAAGTATGGCAGTGTCATTGATCATCCAGGCTAATGCGGCACATTTGGCACTTTCCGAACAAAATTAGAGTAAGGCTATTTCTGGCAAAGTTGTAGATCTTTTGAGTCTACTTTCAGATGAAACAGGAATCAGCCTGATAAAAGAAGTAATGCCCCCTGCAACAAAGAAAGATCAGTCTGCCAGACTAATTTCCAGTCCAATCTGGGTGGTTTAACCAAGCTCAGGTTTGGGTAATTTGTTGGGGTATTTAAGTGAAGTTTAGGTCTTTTTGTCACCAACTCTTCCAAGAAAAATAGGAACAAACCCTAGGAGAGAAGGAGAAGGGAAAAGAGAAGAAGGAAAAGAAAAACCAAGTGAGTCAGTGAGTGTTGCAGTTCCAAATCCGATTCTTCAAGACACCATTAATGGAGGTTTATATCTGTAGTTGTGAGCTCTAGTTCTTACATTGAAGAGAAGACAATAAGGGAGAAGAAAGAGTGATGGGAAAGACAAGGAAGAAAGGGAAGAAACCCCATTCCATCTTTTATCCTTGTGTCCTTGAGCTTACGTGAAGGGGGGTATTTGACACTATTGAGCATACTGGAACTTCTTAGAAGAATAAAAGGAAAGGAGGAAGAAAGAAAAAGTAAGTTGAAGAAGGGCCGTTGATCCATTGAAGCCTATCCTTGTGCATTCAATGTCTTATGCAAAATGTTTTAAGCATGTAAGAATTCTTGTGTGCCATGGTTGAAACTATTGAAATGTACAAGTGAGAAAAGAAGAAAGAAGACCAAAGAAAATAGAGAGGGGGGGAAAGAAAAAAGAAAGAGGAGATACTCCCATAATACTGGGGAATCTCCAAAATGCTTCACAGCCACTCAAAGGCTTCCCAGGATACCAGAATCAAGACGGGCAACGATTGTAAGCATTCTTACCTTGTATGTGTTACAATATACTTTCTGGGTATCAATATGTATGCTAGTTCTAAGCAATGTGACTGCCAAAATACCTAGACTAGATGGGTTTGATTGTGACTGAGACTTCTATCTGTACACATCAAATTCGTTGTAAGGAGGGTGAAACCCTAACCCGAGTGTTATCTCAAGTTGAAGCAGGTGTCATAGCACCTGGACTATGTTGTAGTCACAAGCTAATTGAGTAATGAACAAAATACGAAACCCTGAAAAGGTATTGCTCCATGGAGTAGGCCCACTGCAGAACCACGTATATTATGTGTTGTGGATGATTACATGTATTGTAAAAATAGAAGTGTTGTGTATGCTTGCAGAGTGGGTGTATATCCTCTGGCACCTGGCCACATAGTGGTTGTGAGGTAGAGGTGCATACGGTTGTGTACAAGTGCATGCGTCGTATCTAAGACAATGCCGAGAGTGCCATTGCAAGAACAGTCTGAGCTAGAAGGGACGACAGTGCAATGGTTATGACAATCAGTGGGTGTATATCCTCTGGCACCTGGTCGCATAGTGGCTGCGAGGTAGAGGTGCATATGATTGTGTATAAGTGCATGCGTCGTATCTAAGACAATGCCGAGAGTTCCAGTGCAAGAACAGTCTAAGCTAGAAGGGACGACAGTGCAATGGTTATGACAATCAGTGTATGTGAGAGGTTGTGAACACCAACAATGATCTGTGTGAACATATCAGCTCTTGGCAGCTTCACTTATATCAGCTCTGGGCAGCAGTGTGATTTAGTAGTACCATTAGTGATAGTCAACAGTGCCAGAAAGAAGGGGAACATAAAAGGGGAGTTTGAGATACAGTAAGAAAATTTTGAGAGAACTTTTATAGATCCTGATTCAACCCCTCTCAGAGTCAACCTGGCAACAATGCAAAGCATACATTACAACAAATCGCCAGAGAAAAATAACCTCACAGGAACTAGTCAATGGGACTGGAACCCAAGAACAAGGATTGTTAGCCCCAGCCAACTCATCAATGGAAGTGTTGGCACAAGCAGACCTCTCCACTAAGAGAAAGAAAATCTCCCTTGAGAGCACAACAACCTGGTCCTTCATGCTTTAAATCTTAATTTTATTCTTCCAGTAGAGATATGATTTGCTTCTCCTACTTCTATTAGTAATCTTAGTATGTCCTCTTCGTATCAGAAGAGTCAACCAAAGAGGCCTTTATCAATAAACACACTTTATTGACTTAGTTTGACTTCTTCTTGGTGATGTGCTTTAGTAGGAACAATACTAAAACTTGCAAGCAAGGAGGCATGCATATATTGTCTGCCTCCTTGCTAGCAAGTTTTAGTATCACTCCTAACAAAGTGTTTTGCCTCCTTGCTAGCAAGTTGTAGTATCACTCCTAATAAAGTGCATCACCAAAAACAACAACAATAAATCACACATGACAAATGAATAAGAGATTATGAATAATTGGGCTAGTAGAAAAGACCTGGTCAATGAAACTTATTTCCTTTCCATGCGACCCTTTGTCCAAACCAATCTGAAATTTCCCAAATGCAAGTATATGTAAGCACACACTCCATGTGCAGGATAAATATGGCAACGCTAGACTGTCTTTTCAGAATAATCCAGTATGAAGATGGTAAAACTAATTTTGGCAAAAAAAATAACTATATTTAACTAAAAAGAAAGTATGAAACTGCCCAGCAAACAAAGTAAATGCAAGTTGAAGACCTAGTACACATCAGGCTTTTGAAATTCATTTCCAGAACGGGCATCCAAACAGACTTTGATGACATGTAACTTAAGAATTTAACAGTAAAACCAGGCATCCCTAGAAGCAGTCAAAAGCTTCAAAATGACAAAGTTATCATGGAACCAAGTAAGTGCACAAACATCCAATTAACAACGCCTGATATAAGTTAGAAAACGGGTGATACATATGGGTTTTGGATGTACTTGCGCAGGAACATTGAGCTTCTGAATTCCCTAATCCCCATTGCCAGTTGCGACTTCTAAATGACTAAAAAATGAACCAAAAGCAATGTACCTAGGGGTTGCATTGCATTCTGTCTTCCTCTACAAACTATCCAATCTATGGATAAAATAAGTTAAAAGGAAATATTATGAATACAACATTTTTTTGGTAATTTAGTATTTTTGCATACACCCATGCTTTGACCATTTACTATGTCTGAAGTCCAAGAAGCATCATGGCAATTCCCATGAGGAGCAATGGATCTATAGGAACATGGATATACTTATTATATATTTTTTGTTAATTTAGTAATCATGCAAACACCCCATTCTTTCAATATTTACTATTTCTTAAGTCCAATGACTATAGTTAGAATGGGAAAGCTTTCAAATTAGAGGCTCTTTATTTATCAAATTCAAATAATACAAGGTCTTTCTTTCTTTCTTTCTTTCTTTCTTTGCCCTCTTCCCCTTCTGGTGGAGGTTTATAGTCAACATACAGCTTGTAGGACGAGTTATTTTCTCTTTTTTCAAGGTCTGCAGGACCCACAAGTGGACCACCTAGAGCTGTTTTTTCTCTACCCAAGGCATGGAGATTAGTCAGTATTATAGTTGTTTACAACAGATTTTCATTTTGTTGGGTTCTTAATAAGTTACTTAAAAAACCCTAACTTTTTGTAGCAGTCAAATAGCAGAGCTACAGACTTTTCATTAAGGTAATTTGGGCTTCTGGCTGTGCCATCATCTCTTCTTCTTCTAGTTCTCTGTTTCCTCTTTAATTTCAGGTCATTTTTTCAGTTCCACCACAAACCGCCCATCATCCAGCCAACAAAGCTCACTTTTCCATCAAGATGATCATCTACCAATTTTCCCTAAAAAAAAATATTGTGAATACACCATTAATCTATCCATCATCTATTCTGATTCAAGCTTTCAGGCAGTGGAGAGAACAGGTCAGAATTCGATCCATCCAATCCTTCCTGCTTTGCTTTTGCCAATTTGGCAGAAGCAGAATCCAAGAGCTTCTGGACGCTGCAGCTACAAGTTTATTATAAAAGGTAAGGAGGTTACGCTTATCAAAAACATGAAAGCTATGGACCATAGTTTTTTGGGGGCATCAGCACGTAAAGAATTGAAATACCGAAATTAGATGAGAAATAGCTGGAATATGGTTTTCTTCCAACAGTTGCTACAACTGGGCCTGAAAAGCAAGGCCTCTTGTACATCCTTTTCATTGCAGCTCCAGCCCCATCTTAATAAAATTTCTGACATATGGGAAAAAAGAATGGGTAAATTTTTCCACCATACCTGAACCCAAATACCCAATAGCCTTACCAATTGGCAACGTCATTCTGCCACGTGGTAGAATTATGAGGCAATTCTGAGTTTTGGATATCTAGGCAATGATGTGGATGGCCATATGTCAAATTTCAAATCCAAATTCAATCATAAACCCAAATGTAGGTATACTCTCCCATGAAAGGTTCAACAACTGGGATTTCGGTCTCATTCCAATCTGACCAAAATGACTGAAATGGGTGAAATTTCGCCGAAACAGTGCACTTGTTGCCAGTATGTTTCGGTTGGCTTTTAGGGGGGGCAAACGGCCATATTAAGTTCTGATGCTTCAGGGAAACCTTATTTTAGCATTTATAAACATATGTAAATCTTTATATTGCAAGAAAAGTCACATAGTGGGGGTTTGGATTTGCACCCTTGATTCAATGTATACGCCGAACCCTATTGTATAGCTTGTATAATATTGTCTATTTTACATATTGTTTTTAGTATTAGAACACAGAAAAAGCAAGTAAAACAAGTAAATTATGCACCATGAATGAAGAAACATAATATTGTTTAATTGCGAAATAATACAAAGTACATGTAATATAGACTCATACAGACCCCAAGTCCCAACAATACAATGCTGTGTGGTGATACATGAAGACAAAGTGGACATCTCAGGCCATCCTGATAGTAAATACTGCAAAGAGTTACGTGGAGGATCGAGCCAACTCATGGATCAATGGTGCCCATGCCAATTGTCCTTCGATTGTATGACAAATGCAGGCCACGTCATAATGTGCCGGAATAATTGTTTGAAGTCCTCCACAGCTGCCCTATAAAAGGCTTCATCTACATACAAGAGGAAAACTACGCTAGGGTACAGGTCACCATACTATGAAGAACCAGCCACTGTGACTTAATGGTGTTGGCGTGTTGCCAACATGTACGACTGGTGGGCTGGGTAGGAGAAGAGGTTGTCCACAAAGGACAATCCAGTCTATAACTGTGAGTGCCTGAGTGGGCATCATTGATCATACTCATAAGCATTGGGAACGAATAAAGTTCATATGCAGCAAACAATGTTGTCGAACTGTAAGTTCATACCTTGAACTGTTAAATGTGGCCAAATTCACCAATATGCAGCAAACGATGTCATTGTTGTGTTGTGACAACCCCAACACCATATTCCAGCAGTGTGTAGAGATGAGGTAGCAAAATAGCAAGGAAAAAGGGGGGGGGGTTTCTTCTCCCCGCATTCGAAATAGACGAATTCCAGTCGAAATTTTGACCAGAACTCTCAAAAAAGGTATTCTATAAACCCCCTAAAGTCGTATCTCTGAAGCGATAGGACATGAGGTTGAAATCACTGAAATTTTGTCTCAGCCTTGTCGAAATCACCGAAAATTTACAAAATTTTGGGGAAATTTGGGCGAATTTTTTAACCATGCTCCTTTGTATGTCCATGTACCTCTTGGAAGGCCAAGAATTTTCAATTTTCACTGGTAACACATGGACATGTTAAATGACCTGAAATTTTAGACATAATTAGATGATGAAGTGGACAATACACTTGCCACATTGAATTGTAAACAAACTGCCACATGGCAGTTACCAAGTGTATAGTGAGTCCCAGCTTCAAAAAAGAAATTCCATCATTAGCTTTTTTTCCTTATTATTATTTTGTAAGCTAGTTAATAGGAGATTCAGATTGGGAGAGTAAATCAGATTCTTTTGGTTTCAGCTTCTATTGCATTACCCTCAAGTTTCACTGAATTCCAACCATACTTATTTTTCCCATGAAACCTAACTTTCCACTTTCTAATTCCTTTTACATAATCCATTGAGCAAAGATTAGATTTTTTTTTAAAACCATCTAATACAGTCTCACCAATATCAGAAACTCATAATGTGGCCTTCAATTTAAGGGCATGAACAAAATTATAATTATAAAAAAAAAATGACCAAATAAAGGACATGACCAAAGCAGGAATGCAGAACAAGCATTTGCAATCGCAGAATATATGCAAAATTGAAACGAAAAGCTAACGATTAACTGACCTCACCAACTGCGGCCCAGGGTGTAGTGTCAAAGAAATTCCGCAATGAATTCAACCAATTAGGGCTCCTATCAGCAACATACCTTAGCAAACGAACATAATAACAATCACATAAGCAACCTTCTTGTTCATTTTTCTTTACCAATTAAACAAATAAATGTCAACAGTGACAGAACGCACCCACCAAGGATGGAGACCGAAGCACGGAACTATGCATTGATACTGCTCCTCCATCTGCTTAACCACAGACCAATCCTTCTACCCAAGAAGAATTATAGAAAGGAAAGAGGAAAGAAAATGGATTAGTAGGAGCAGAAATTATACCTCTTCAAGAGAAAAATCCTGCTTTTTTTCGTATGAAATGATCACAAAGACAAGTTTTGTACCTCGGAGACTCCATTGACAGCGAAGTGAAGAACTCCAGAGTCGAGAGCAGTTCGAATGAGTTGGGGAGCCAGGTGGTATATTCTTGGATCCTGAAGATGGCAGTGAGAATCGAAAAGCTTCATCTCTCTACCACGACAAACTTTTCCAAGCTCTTTCCGATTTTGGCATATTTGCAGGTGATGTTGGACGTGAAATTGAGCTGTCGAGTCATGTACCTAATTGAGCTGTCGGATTCATGGAAGAACGCATGGAATGATGGAAATGAAAAGCGAACAGGTATTATCTTCCTAGTCCTTATATTTTTAAAACGGTGTGTTTGGTAGTGAAGAGAAGATAAGAAATGAACTGAAAAGGCAAAAGAATCTAGGAAAAGAAAAACGAAGAAAAGAAAAGGAATGAAATTATATCTGTTTGGTAAAAAATAAAATAAAATATATATATTTTTTATTTTTCTTATATTTTAAGCAAGAATTTTTTTTTTTACAAGAGAAGAAAACTGCACATTTCCCAATATGAATTTGAGATTCAAAACAATAATCTTTTCTTGGTTAAGGACATACCAAACATAATGAAAATTTTTTAAACCAAGAATATAGTAGGTATACTTTTTTGTACTTTTTTCTTTTCTTCTCTTGGCTACCGAACACAACTTTTAGTGAAAAAGAAAGTTACCTAATTACATGGTCTCTCCACCAATGCGAGAGCATAGCCTCATAGGGTATCAACATGAATGAACATTTTTACTTAATAGAGGGTAGGGTGATAATTTTGCACGCCCTATGTCTAGGCGCAAGAGCCATGTGATCAAGTAGTGATCTCTTTCCTGACCTAATTGAGTCAGCCCAATTCAAGAACTCAAGAAAGAAAGAATTATACCCTTTCTTTATGTTATAAATTGGCAAAAATTGTTCTTGGGGTGGTGCAAACTTCTCGGTGATAGAGAAGTCTTTTGTCAAGGTTTAAGACAAATAATTGGCAATGGTTCCTCCACTTGCTCCTATGAAGATACCCTCTGGTGGCTGCATCACCAACAGCCACCCCAACCCTAACTCCAGGCATGTATCTAGCCTCATTCAGCAGCCCACTAGAGAATAGAACTTACAAATTATCAACAAGACATTTTAATATCCAATGGTATGCTTTAGCTTGGCAAACTTGGAAGTAAATAAATAAGGTTGTTTTTAGTCTTTTGGATCAAGATTTTTTTTCTATTATATCTGTCTTTCATCTATGTTTTTTTGTAGAGGACTGCTATCTAGCCTGACCCGCTCTCCTTTCTTTGTACATGGCTTTTACGGTCAGACTTTCTCTAAAACTGGGTTTGTCTAATAATAAATTTTGTCTCTTTTCATCAGAAAAAAAATCAAGACCTTACATCCTGGTCACAAAAATATATAATAAAGATTGTATAGTCCAGGCATGGATATGGTACAATTCGATTTGAGATTATTTTACCATATTCGGGCTACCAATAATAGAGCTAAATGGTCTCTAAATGGACTGTCACTTCATATGCCTATAAATGGGCTTTAAATGGCTAATACACCATGTGCCTACAATCAAACTCCAAACGGGTTCATTCACCATATGCCTAAGCCAACCCACCCTCAAAAACTTTGTTTATATTTAAGGAAAACTTATCACACAACCTAAAGATCATTCTTGCATTACTATATTTCATACTTCGAAACTTAGATTAACATTGGACTAGTGAAAGGCAATGCTTTTCAAAAGAAAAATTAAAACGAAGACTCAAAAACCTTTGCGTTTGGCAGTTACTCTTCATCTCATAATTCCGTCTCTTATCTGACCATATGTTAAAATATCTTCTATTTACTGAAGGTACATTGCTTTTACCCATGGAACATAGCATGATATAGAGCTTGTTTCGTTAGTCTATTTAGATATTTTTATACCATATAAAAGCTATCCAATTGTGTGTGTCCACGTCTAGACAGAGGCAAGGACAAAAAGATTGCAATGCCCCCCACCCCATGCATTGAAGATGTAGCCGTGTGGTCTCCTATTGGTCTCTGTGTTGGTGCAGTCACCGTGGAAGTGGATAGCATTCTCTTGTCAGATATATACTTGACTTTAAACCATGATTTTTTCTAAAGATTTTTCCATACCTTTTACTATTTTTTCTTTAATTTCTCTTCTTATCGTATGTTCTTCATTTTGATCTTTAGTTTGATTTGGTTTTCAAACATTTTGATGATATTCTTCTGATTTTTTACTGCATGTTTTACCATGTTTTAATAGTTTTCACCGCCAGTTTTCTATTTATATAGGGTCTCCCCCTTTCATTTTCTTATCTTTTCTGTTTCTTAGGTTACTTCTATACTTGGGGACATTTCATCTTTTTTGCATGTGCATGAATTTACAACCTTTTATCTTTTAAATTTTCATCAAGTTATTTTTGTGTTTATCATGTGTTATACCCTCAACACATGTTTTAAGTCCAATCTTCATATTTTAGATGCCTATATGTAATGTTCATTAGTTTAGTATGCTAATCATGTAGCGCAACTGGATAGGGGTGAGTCATGTGCTTCCTTTTTAATTTAATTCATGATGCATATTAGCTCAGATCTGTTTAGCATACCTATGATTGAAATTCGGTTTAACTGGTTGAACCGAGGTCTCTAACACCTTCTTCGGACCACCATCTGATATGAACCCTACCTTTGATTGGATCAATTTGGAGTAGAGTCACTGGTTTTCTTGTGTGCTATGTGTGGGGCCTAGACACTAATGTAGGTGATTGAAACCCTTTCGGATCACATATCCTCTAGTCCAATTTGAAACCTTTCTCCCCAGGATCTCATAGTACCGACTACCGAGGGTGACATATCACCCCTGTATGTTGAAGATCTAAAATGCCCCTTCATTGTTCCCACAGTCCCATCTAAGCACAATGATGACCATTGGCTTAAGAGATTCCTCCTCACAATGGATGAGGAACACAATCACCCTCTCCTCCCTCATAATATGTTTCCTTGTATATGAATTGTGAGGCACTCCCTCCCGTTCACCCAGTGGCTTTTCGTGGGATAATGTCTTTTTTTTGTTATTTACATTCTATAGAACTGCCCAAGGGTACTTTTACTCACACACACAAGAGGGGAAGAGGGGGGGGGGAATGCATGTGATAGGAGTTGATTCCTAGACCACAAACCTGGCACCTACTCTACCAGCAGAGGCTGCAACCAATGTGCTATGCATGGGATAATGTCAATAACACGTAGGTAACATATCTTTCTTATACCCCAAAATCACTTACCTTTTAGGTTATTTGACCCATATTCTTAGGCTCTAGATATGGCTGGCCTTCGAGTAGCCTGACCCTCCAAGTCCTAGTACATAACATGCTTCCATTGATTTATGCAGGTTCAGAACGTAGAAAGCTAAATGAGCTTCATAGAGTTTGGACGCAAGATGGAAACTTTTGAGGGAATTTGCAATCATCTTGAAATATATTAACGATAATCGAAGCATCAAACAACAAACTATAGAGATTGGGCCTGTTCTTAACCCTGTTTGAGAACACACAAGGACCAACAATTTTGTTAAAAATTCTCCAATTTCTGTAAAATCACAACCGCAAGAAAATCATCGTAAGCCATGAGACGGTCCAAATGCTACTCCATCCACCAGTAAGGGCAAGGAAGGAGAATGGGAGAAGAGATCTGAAAGATGATGCTTCTTAGCTGCGTGGCATGGCAACATTCAACATTCCATATCTTTCCATCACTCTCCTGGTAGCAAGTGTTGCAGCCTCACTTGCCCACAGTGTTCCAGTAGCCATTATAGCAGCAAATTCATCGCTCATCGCTTCCTGCACCTTGCTCCGGGCATCACCCACAGGTGCATTGGCTGCCTTATCTTGTGATCCAGCAGTTTTTGCAGCAGGTGGCACAACTGGCTTTTCTGTTGTCTGATTAGTATTCCCATCGCAATGGTCATTGGATTTCACAGGACATTCAGCATTGTTGATGATTGCTTCTCTGGAAGACGAGTTGAGACTGGGATTGCTCAAGTTTGTCTTCACACTGGAAGGCTAAGCCATTGAGGCCTGCCGGAACTGAGGACCTTGAGGGACAGCACCTGACCTTAATGTTGTTTCCATGTTCTGCATCATGGGCACTGCACCATGCAACAGGAAAACACGAGCAAATATGTTATAACAACTTGGACATCAACCGACACGGACTGTTTTCCCAATTGGTTGGGCTTGTCCTCTAACATGAAAGAGCAACAGTTCTAAAAAAGAAACAAAAGGAAAAGACACAAATTGCAAACACAATCCATGACACAATAAGGCAGCAGTAGCAGTAGACTAGGTAGGTAGGGATGCCATAGTGAAAGAGCCAACGCAAGTTAAAATCTCCAGGATCAGTGAAGACATGGATAATAGATCAATAAATGAAGGGGAAATTACTCAGACCTCCCCTGTATTATGCCTTAATCTCAACCACCCCCCTGACTTCGAGAAATTACACCCGTCCCCTTTTCTTCGTAAAAGGTCCTTTGTATTAAAGAAGAAAAATAAAAAAGAAAGAAACATGAAAACTAGCTACCCCCCCCCCCAACCTTTGGCAAGGCCAACAACAAGGGAATTGGCCTAACAAAAAATCAATCCCAAGAGATAATCTCGGGATCATACATATGAAATCCACCCAAACCCTAATGAACCCTGTTAAGATTGAGGTGTTAGCTCAATCAGCGACAGGGGCGATAGGGACAATTATGTCCTATCGATCCCTGTCTCTGTATTAGGACTGACTAGATGTTTAAGGGTATTTTTTTACCTGTTTATTTGTTTCTAATAAATAAATATTAAGGTATAGCCTGCAGCAGACTATTCTGGTCTGATCGCAGGTTTTTCCCCTCTCTTGGGAGTATCTCGATCTCGCCTCTCTCTTCTTCTTGTCTCTTCTTTTCTTCTTCTCTTTCTCTTTCTCTCTCTTCCTCTTTCTCTGGTTTGATCGCAGGTATCTGGGATTATAACATGGTATCAGAGCCTCTGTGATCAATCTTGTTTTTCTAGATTCACTCTCTGCTGATCTCGCTTTTCTGTCGAACCCTTCTGGTGTGCAGCCGCCTACTGCTGCATCTACTATAGATTAAATCACATGGAGTGAATTATTTTATTTATGGATCGTGATATACTAGTGCTGAACTGAAGATTGAAGACCTTGGATCGCAGCCACCAACTTCTTTGCCCTATTCGATTATAACAGGGTCGCTGATCTCCCTTATCGCTGTGGTTCTGGTGTATTTTCTTTTATTGTTCTCTCTGTGACCCTATTTGTTCTTCTTTTTTGTTTACTCATGGCTGAGACCAAGTCTACTACCCCTGCGACTACTACATCTACCTCGGACAATGTGAATGTCCAGATTACCTCCATCAAGCTCAAAGGAAGTTCACATTACCTACTTTGGGCTCAGTCTGTAAAGGTTTATCTCGTGGCCAAAGATAAACTTCAGTATACCACCTCTAATCCTCCTCCATCGTCTGATAAAGGTTATAACGAATGGATGAAGGAAAATGCTTTGATCTTAATCTGGTTGTGGAATAGTCTGGAACCAGATGGCGCTGCCAATGTCCACACTACTGCAAAAGGTGAATGGAATGATTCGAAGGAAACATATTCTCAGGAAAAGAATATGACCTGTATCTATGATATCTATCAAAAGCTGTTCCAATTTGCCAGTCTGACAAGTCTCTTCTAGAGTATTTCAATGCTTTCAGGGGCATGGTTGAAGAACTCAATGTCTTCCAGCCCTTGACCACAGACACTGATAAATTAAAGGCTCAGCGCAATGAATTTTTTCTCTCTAAATTTCTGGCTGGTTTGAATAATGACTTGAAGGCAGTGAAGGGTCATCTACTTGCAAGCGATACCATCCCTACACTGAATGACACTTATTCATGACTACAACGTATTACATCTTCCACCAAACCTGATCAATCCTCCAAAGACAATTCAGCCTTCCTCACCAACTGTTGACGTGGTCGTGGTCGTGGTCGCGGTCGTGGGGGAGATCGTGAGTCTACTGGTCAAGGTTCTAGTGGACATCCGTCTGATCAGTCATCTTCTCAGTGCACTTACTGCAGGAAGTCCAACCATGCCGTAGAGACTTGCTAGGCAAAGCATGGCAAGCCAGAGTGGGCAACCAATTAGCCAATCATGTAGTGTTAGACGATGGTACTGACACCATGTCTCCCACTAATACTACACCGAGAACTTCCTCAGGAGATTCATCTACCAGTCTACGTGATAACATTAATCAATTACTCAAGTACATACTGACACTCACCGATACATACCGATCGATATATACCGATACTCACCAATACGTACCGATTGATACATATCGATACTCACCGATACATACCGAAACATACATTTCACCTCGATTTTATATTTTTCATAGAGTCGTATTGGTGCATATCGTATTGTATCGATGTGTATCGATGGTGTATTAATGCCTATCGGTATGTATCATAGGATATATATCGATACGAAAGGATTTTAAATATTCCATGTATCGTATCGGTGTGTATCGTATTGGTCGGTTAAATTTAAGATACGTATCGGAGGGTATTGTATCGGTATCGGAGATACTTTAAACCATGGGCGTCGTAACGCATGGCAGGCAGCCATGTGTGCACAGCAGCACATGGTGGCAGGCAGCGGTGTGTGGCAGAGGGGTTGATCATCGGTCAAACGTGCCATGTACTTGTTTTCACATGCCATGCCTTTGTTGGGCATTCTGTGCGGTGACGGGTGCATGTGTCAGCAGCTATGGGGGCGTGGCAGCACATGGCAGGCAGCCATGCGCACCCAGCTGCAAACTGTGGTAGGCCACAGCGCACACCATGGGCCAAATCATCTAAATCGACATGCCATTTCACTCTTTTTCGCGTGCCATGGGTCTTTTGGGCTTGCCTACCATGCCCACTCAAGCTCAGGTGCCCCGCTGTGTAGCTCCTCTGGAACCCCCCGGGAGAGTGGCACCCCACTCCCTCAAAGTAGCTCTTCTGCTCTTTGCACTTTTTCAGAAGGGACATGACCCCCCTAAAAAAAATGATACTAGGCTATTTTTTTAGATACAAATATCCAAATCCAATGAAACTTGGTAGAAAATTAGAGAAAAATCCAAAGATTATTTTCATATAAAAATCATAATTTTTTGATGAATATATATTTTTTTTAATATTAAAAAATATATTAAATTCAAAAACTTATGAAAAATTCATTTTAATGTATTTTTTGGAAAACTAAATTTCAGATGTCTTAGAAAGGTTGATAGAATGTTCTGAAAAGATATTGGAACATTCCAACATATTTTAATATTATATGATTGAAATATTATGAAAAATACCCAAAAAAATAGAAATGCGGGGTTTAAGTGAAAATGATTGTACTTGGAGTGCCAAATAGCCAATTGTAAGGCTTTTCTAACCCAAAAGGATGTTTTTCACAACATGAATTAAAGACCCATACTAGGTTGTGCGGGCATGGCCTTGACGTGTGCAGCAGTGGGTGCCTCATGTGCAGTCGAATGCAGCAAACGAGCCTCTATTGCATGGGCCATAAGGGCCACGGCCGTGCATGGTGGCCTGCAGTCATGTGCACGGCAGTGCAGCCATGCCTGCAACCTTGTGCGCTTCATGTGCTGCCATGTGCGTGGCATGTGCGGCCATGCCTGCCACTATGCGGGCAGCATGTGCAGCCATGCCCGCAACCTTGCGTGCAGAGGTGCAGCCATGCGCACGGCATGTGCAGCCACACACATAACCTTGCGCGGTAAGGCAGCCATGCACGCGGCATGTGCGGCCATTCCCCCAACCTTGCACAAGGTAGTGCAGCCATGCACGCGGCATGTGCAGCGACACACGCAACCTTGCGTGCCACAGTGCAGCCATGTGCGTGTCATGTGTAACTATGCCCGCAACCTTGAGCATGGTTGTGCAGCAACACACACAGCCATGTGTGCGGTAGTGCGGCCTGGCCCGCAGCCATGCGCTCGGTAGCCAGCAGCCATGTGCGTAGTGCGGCCTGGCCCGCAGCCATGCGCACCACAACCTACAGCCTTATGCATGGCGTGTGCGGCCATGCCCGCCACCATGCTCATGATGTTGCACCCTTGCCCAGAACCATGTGCACGCTTGCCAGCAACCTTGCGCGCGGTGGTGCACCCTTGCCCGCAGTATGTGCAGCCTTGCCTGCAACCTTGCACACAGCATATGCGGCCACGCCTTGATGTAGATACGCACCCATGGAGTGATTTATACCCATCTGGGTATCCAGCAAGAGATGAATAGGATCCATATTGAGTCTTTGGCTAGTAGGTTATTTTAGGATTTTATTTTTATTCTCCTGCAATATTTTATTTTGATAACTTAGACTAAGTGATAGCTGCAAGGATTTAGTTTCCAAATAATTTGAGTTTTCAAATTAGAGTAAGTTTCTTTTCATATTGAATTTCTTTTACTATTTATGCCATGTAACCGATTGAGTAATTAGAGAATAGAATGATGAATTGAGTTTTGAGTGTTTGTGAAGCCTGCGGGCATGTGCGATTCTCCTTCTTCCCCCCTTCTTAGTGTGACTTCTCCCTCTCCCCTGCGACCCATCTCAGGGAATTCTTCCCTATCCCTACTGGCCCTCCATCAGTTGATACAGCCAAAGGATCCTTCCTTTGTACTCCTTTCTTTCCCAACTCTTCCTTATTCCTCTGTTATGGTTTCTACAGAGACTGAGAACAGCCATTAGAAAAAGAAAGAAGGCCTCTGTTCAGACCAGAGAACAAAACCCAGCCTACTCCCCTTGCGGTGACCTTCTTCTCCAACCTACCGCCCCTTCTGTAACCAGAAAAAGAAAAAAAAAATCCCTCAAAGTAACTCAACCCCACCTCACCGACTCCTCTTTCTCTTAACTCCCTTCGATCGAACCACCCTCCCTGTCCTAGGGTGTCGCCAGCAGCCAGAGAGAAAAAAAAAAAAGGAGCAGAAGCAGCAGACATAATAGAATCAGAAGAAGAAAAGAGAAGATAGAAACTGAAAATAAAAGAGAGAGAGAGAGAGAGAGAGAAGAAGAAAGAAGCAAAAAAGAAAAAACAGATGAGAAGAGCAGAAGAAAGAAGAAACCGAAAAAAAAAAAAAAAAAATAGAAGAAGAGAAGACGAGAAGAAGAATAAGAAAAGAGAGAGCAGCAAATAAAGAACATACCTGGTTCGACTGACTCCTATCCACCACTGGTCGTTGAGCTCCATTTTCTTCTCCGTCGAGTTCCCCTAGCTCCGTCTCCAAGGAGAGGCCTCCTCTGTCCGTAACCCCAATCCACGATTCCCTTTGTTTCTTTTTTTTTAATTCTTCTGATTTTTCAGTATTGCCCTCTATCCTTCCATTATTCCTAGTTATCTTTCTTTCTCCTTATTTCCAAGTATGAGTTAAAGTCTTTTGTATTTCTATTTGAACTTTCAAAAAAAAAAAAAAAAAAAAAAGCAAAACTGATCGATGGATCTAGATCTTTTATTAGACATTCGTCAACAGATACAGCTAATACGAGAGAAGCTCGATGAGATGCAACAACTTTGCACGGATCTCAAATCCCTAACACATTCTACCTTCAACCATGTGATCTTAGTCGTTGAACAACAGGTAGATGAACCAGAAGATGAGATGGCACCGTTGGAAGTTGAAGATCAACTTGTGGAAAAAATTAAATCGGTTGATCTCTTTAGTGAACCGATAGATTTTATTTTCCCGAGTCACTACTTCACCAAAGAACTTTGCGTTGTAGATTTCATAGCATTTAATCATGGTTTCGATGGTGACTGCATACAGGCAATGATGGATACTGATCGATTGGTGTTGATTCTCCCGTTCTACAAAACTCATAGACGAGTTTTTATCAACTCCGGGGGAATTGATATAGATACACACCCATGGAGCGATCTATACCCATCTGGGTGTCCAGCAAGAGATGAACAGAATCCATATTGAGTCTTTGGCTAGTAGGATATTTTAGGATTTTATTTTTATTCTCCTGTAATATTTTATTTTGGTAACTTAGGTAAGTGATAGCTGCAAAGATTTAGTTTCCAATTAATTTGAGTTTCCAAATTAGAGTAGTTTTCTTTTCATATTGAAATTCTTTTACTATTTATGCCATGTAACCGATTGAGTAATTAGAGAATAGAATGATGAATTGAGTTTTTAGCGTTTGTGAAGCCTGCAGGCGTGTGTGTGATTCTCCTTCTTCCCCCCTTCTTAGTGCAATTTCTCCCTCTCCCCTGCAACCCATCTCAGGGAATTCTTCCCTATCCCTACCGGCCCTCCACGCCTGCTACCTGGCACGCGACATGTGTGGCCACGCACGCAATCTTGCGTGCAGTAATGCAGCCATCGGGCAGTATGTGCGGCGACGCATACAACCTTGCGTGCGGTAGTGTGGCGAATTTTCCTGATGTTCCTAGTGCCAACGACATACCACCCCTATAGGTTTATCAGCATAAGAAGAAGCTTGGGCAGCCTAGTGCCGATACCAATACTCCAGATGATTTGCTCCCTCCATTGTTGTCTTCCTCTAGTGAAGCTCCTCTTCCTATTCCTGATGACTTACCAATTGCTCAACGTAAAGGAACATGCACTTGCACACGAAAATCTATGGATGTGTATCCTATTGATAACTTTGTTTCCTTGTCTCATCTCCTATCGACCATCCACGGTCTTGCCCTGTCTCTTTCTACTAACACCATTCCCCGATCTCATATTGACCCTTTGCGTACCCCTGGATGGAAAGCTGTCATGGATGTAGAAATGAATGCTCTCTTGAATCGTGTTACCTGGAGTCTAGTAGATTTACAAGACTTGGTGAAGTGTCGTTGGGTTAACACTATTCAGTATCATTCTTATGGCTCTGTTGAGCGGTTGAAAGCCCATCTGGTTGCCAAGGGGTATACTCAGACATATGGGGTTGATTATTTTGAGACCTTCTCCCCGGTTGCTAGTGTTAAGTTTGTCTCAAATTCTTGACCCGTTTTGAAGATTGACACGCTCCGACCTATTTTGGTGGCGACCCGAATGGGAAGTTTTCTGAGATCTATAATGGAAGCAGAGGGGTTGGACCGGATCGACCGTGACCCGATGGGTCGACCCGCGACTTGGAGTATATAATATACTGTTGTCTTTTTGAGCAAGTCATTGTATTTTGGGGGGTTTTTCAAGCTAGGGATTTAGGGCAAGTTTTATAGCCACCACTTAGGTGTAATCTCTCTTCTGCATAGTGAAACATCTTCTTCTTCGCTCGAGGACGTAGCACACCACAATGGTGTGTGAACCTCGTTAAATCTCTGTGTCGTGTGGATCTATTGTCTCTTTATTTTCGTATTTCTTGGTGTTTGATCTAACAGCTAGGCTGAACTCCGTTTGCCTACTTATTTCTCTTGCTGTCAACTTTGATTGGCCATTATTTCAGTTGGACATCAAGAATGCCTTCTTGTATGGTGATCTACAGGAAGATGTGTATATGGAGCAACCTCCTAGTTATGTTGCTCAGGGGGAGAATAGAGGTCGTGTGTGTCGTCTACACAAGGTTATCTATGGACTTAAACAGTCCCCTTGGGCATGGTTTGACAAGTTCAGTACCACCATAGTAACTTGTGGTTTTTCTCAGTGTTACTCTGATCACTCTATCTTTGTCCGTCGCAAAAGTAATAAGCTGGTTGTCTTGGTTGTTTATGTGGATGATATTATTCTTATTGGTAATGATAAGGCAGGAATCTCTGAAGTGAAGAACTACCTACAGCAGCATTTTTAGACCAAGGACTTAGGTCAGCTTCACTATTTCTTCGGGATTGAAGTGGTTCGATGTAAGAAGGGGATCAGTTTATCTCAAAGGAAATATGTGTTGGACCTTTTATCTGATATTGGTATGCTTGCATCTAGGCCTGTAGATATCCCTATGGATCCTCACCAAAAGTTTGGTGTTAGTGATGGTGAACCTCTCCAAGATGTGCATCAGTACAGGAGTTTGGTTGGCAAGTTGATATATCTTACTGTCACACGACCTAACATTTCTTATGTTCATGGGGTCCTTAGTCAGTTCATGCAGTCTCCTCAGAAAGCTCATTGGGACACTGTTGTTCGTGTTCTTCTATATTTAAAGGGTGCTCCTGGAAAAGGGCTGATCTATCGTCCTAATAGGCATATGGAAATAGTTGGCTACTTTGATGCTGATTGGGCCAGCTCTGCTAGTGATCGTAGGTCCACTACAGGGTATTGCACATTTGTTGGAGGTAATCTGATTACATGGTGAAGTAAGAAGCAGACTACCATAGCCCCGGTCTAGTGCTGAAGCAAAATAAAAAGCTATGGCTCACACCACTACTAAGTTGATGTGGCTACAGTCGTTACTTCTGGAGTTGGGGTTTCCAGTAACTAAGCCTATGAAGATGTATTGTAACAACCAAACTGTTGTGTACATTACTAGTAACCCGGTTTTTCATGAGAGGACCAAGCACATCGAGGTGGACTACCACTTTGTCCGTGATGCTGTTCTGAAGAAGTTAGTCGAGACCCCTTTTGTTCCTTCCTTAGATCAGTTGGCAGACATGTTCACTAGGTCTCCATTTGCTCCTAGTTTTCGTTATGGTTGTACCAAGTTGAGCATGGGTTATGTATATGCTCCAGCTTGAGGGGGAATGTTAAGATTGAGGCGTTAGCTCAATCAACGACAAAGGCGATAGGGGCAATTATGTCCTATCGATCCCTGTCTCTGTATTAGGGCTGACTAGATGTTTAAGGGTATTTTTGTACCTATTTATTTGTTTCTAATATATAAATATTAGGGCCTAGCCTGCGACAAACTATTCTGGTCTGATCACAGGTTATTCCCCTCTCTTGGGAGTATCTCGATCTCAGCTCTCTCTCTTCTATTCTTCTTCTCTTTCTCGTTCTCTTCCTCTTTCTCTGGTTTGATCACATGTATCTGGGATTATAACAAACCCCATCTTCAAAATTACACCGTTGGAACCTCACATTCCAAGTTCTTTAAGTACTTGTGACCATAGTTTTTAAGGCGCTGGTAAGGCGACGCCTTAGCAGCGCCTTGACGCTGATGCGGTCTAGAGATGGTAAGGCAGTGCTCCGCCTTATGTGAATTGGCGCCTTATGGGGTTTTTTTTTTTTTTAAACACATTTTTAAATTACTTCATGGAGATTTCAAATATAGATTTTTTATTAGTAGGTGTATGGTTTTGTTAACACTTGAGATGTATGGGATCAGCTTTACTCCATCAAAAATAACCAAAACAAATAAAACAAAAACACGATTCACAAACAAGGTTTGGATTTTGTCAAGGGTTTTAAGAAAGGGCTTTGAAAAGGAATCAAGGAACAAGGAAGAACCATTGATCCAGGCCACCATTTTGCTCTGGCAGTGGTGAGCTTCATTCTTCTTTGACGGGAGTAGAAATATAGTAGATGACCTTAGGACTTAGGCACTCATTTTGGCATCATAGAGGTAAGTATAATAAATACTTGTATTTTTTGTCTTATTTTCTTTATATTTATAATTTTGCTTCATAATTATGTATTTATATTATATGTTAATATGATTGATGATTGATGAAGATGAATTTAGTTTATTCACTTTATTGATTTGTTTTCTAGATGAATATCTTACATTGGTATGGATATGAATATTTAATATTTATTTAACATATGAGTAATAGGATTCAACTAGGATTTGAGCCAAATAGATTGGTTTTATAAAAAAATTACACAGGAACGCTTTAGTCGATAAGGCGATGCTTTTATGCCCGCCTTATCACTAAGGCGCTCTGAAAGACCCTCAAACGCCTCTGTCGCCTTACCGCCTTAAAAACTATGCTTGTGACCTACTACAGTGCTACTCCTCCACCGGTGACCCGCTACTCCACCAAAGTTTGCTCCAAGGTAAGTTTCAATGATACCTCCACTGAACACCTACAACCTCACATGCTCACCTATATGCTTGACCAGATAGAACGTGTAGAAAAAAGAGAGTAACCATAGAATTAGTATTGGAATCTCGATCTGGTCAAGCATCAAGAAGCTCGAAAGTGAAGGTGATGTAGGCCCAAGCCCATCAAATCAAAGTCTAAGCCCAAAAATCCCATTTAGCTTTGGACCAAGGCATGACGAAGCACCAACAATATTGTAAACCAAGCCATTAAAGAGCACTGAAGAAGTTGGCCCAAACACCCTTGGCCAAATTCACCGTTGTGAGTCCTTAAGAGATTCCTTTAAGTACCTCTTACTCTTCCCTATGTCAAGATGCTTCTCTTCCCTTGAAACTGCAAAGAAAACCCACTTGGAAGTCATTATTCATCTTGAAACAAGAGTCAAAGTATTGAGTCTTGCATCAAGGCATTGGAGACATCAACTCTTGCATCAAGGCAAGGGAGACTTCAACAACCATGGAAGACTTCAATTAATTTTCTATTAAGTTTTATTTTCCTATTTATTTTGTGATTTGATCCAAATCACAATTTGGAAGTCTAAGAAATGGTTGTAGTCTCCCAATTAAAGGTTGCAGCCTCCTAATTAAAGGTTATAGTCTTATATATTGAGGAAAAATTTGGAGTTGCAAATATATAATTTTTCAATCAAAGAATTCTCAAAGTTGCTCCAAGCTTTTTATTGTGAACCTTAAAGAGTTCCTCTTTGAAACCAAGTTGAGTTTCACCCATCCTTAAAGAGATTGGGCTTTCAATTAGCCTAGAAGAGCAGAGCCTTCAACCTTGAAAAGTTGGAAGTCACAACCTTCCCTCCAAAATATCAAACCTAGAAGAGTTGAACATTTGAAAATATTGGTATTTCCAGATTCGGACCTGTGTAAGTCCGATACCTTAACGATCATTTTAAACTCTCTTCCATCTAGAATCTCAAAAATTCTTATTTCACAAAAGTTGTATCCCCACCTCTTATCTTCAAGGCCCAATTTGAATCATCCCAAACCGATACTGAAGCAGAGAGTTATCCTTAAATTACTGGTCATAGGTCATTATGTCCAAAATTGAATTCATCTACAAAAGCAAGTACTCTCCCGATCCTTAAGTTTGAGCAATCCCATGAGGGAGACTGCATCATTTTGGTATCAGAGCTTTGGAGGAGAGGATCACTTATTATGACCCCCAAGTGTAGAGGTTGTTGTTCAGCCCAGTTGGAAGACAACTTACGTATTCAACAACTAACAAATTTGAATGGAGAAATGCAACTTCAACAACAAATCTTTGACTTGTTTTGTAAGATAAATAGAATGCAAGCAGTGTCGCTCAATCCATGTCCAATCAAAATTTCCCGCCATCTACATATCAGGTTTGCATGCAAGAAAGAGTATACTCAAATCAATATTGATTGATTATGCGGTTTATCCCTCGTCTTCAACAGAGACCTCTTCTTTATCTTACGAAGATGAATATTTTGATCCCACTAAATCACCACTTTTCGGTACCTACGAAAATGATGACATCAAATGGTTCAATTTGTTTGAGGCATTTGAATCATGCATTAATTCGAAAGAACCACAAGAATGCAATTTATTGAAGGACGTTGAATTAGATTTACCTCTGCTACCCTTTCTTTGTGTTGTGATACTAAAATGATGCAATCTCCCTCACGGGATTACTCAAACTCAAGGATCGGGAGAGTACTTACTTTTGTAGAAGAAATCAATGGCAGACAAAATGACGTACAACCAGTAATTTGGGGATAACTCTCTACTTCAATATAGGTTTGGGATGATTCAAATTGGGTCTTGAAGATAAGAGGTGGGGATACAACTTTTGTAAAATAGGAATTTTTGAGATTCTAGGTGAAAGAGGGTTTAAAATGATCGTCAAGGTATTGGACTTACACAAGTCCGAATCTGGAAATACCAATATTTGCTGATGCAGTTAGGCATGGAAAAGTTTGCAATTGGTTAGTAATTTGATTTGCTTCCTTTATTGTTAGTGAAGGGTGTTGTCAAGTTAGTAAGAAAATTCAATTTTTATTTCAGTTGTTAATTTGGGTTAGTTTCCATTTTAATTAGTTTCCAATGTTATGCATTGATTTTTCTTTATATAGCCATGTAATGAAGAAGATTTCAGATTTGAAGAATTGAAATTTGATTGAAGTTTTTTTTATTTTTTGTTTGAAACCATGGCTTCCGAGAGGCGTGTGTGGTTCTCTCCCTCTTCTTTCTTTGTTCTTCCTTCCCCTTCTGAAAGTCTATCTTCCTCTTCTCTTGCTGTTCCTCCCTAATCGATCAAGGTTTTTAGAAGCTCTTGTCCCTATCAGAACTGAAACCAGTTTCAGGTATAAAATTTAAACCCTACAGCCAGACCTAGTTGCAGGTTTTGAATCTATTCTGATTTGGGCAGCTGAGGCTTATTGAAGCCGGGTTTATAACAAGCCTGCTATTGCAATTCCATACCTGAACTTCAGCTTGAGTGCTGCCCTGGTGATCGAGATCTTCTATTTGAAACATTGTCTACTTCACCGCCTCTATTCCTTGGCCGAAGGAAGAAGATAACCCTCCTTCCTGTTTCTTGTTTTCTTACTTCATTGGTTTAAATTGTTTAGTCTCTTCCTCCCTTTGCTGAAATTTTGTTTTGTCTTTTTGTCTTTGTCTTTTTGTGTTAAAGTCTTTCTTTTGTTTTTATTCTCATACCAGTGCCCCTCCTTTCTTTTATTATTTACTTGCTGCCCTTATTTTATGTCCCTTCCTAATTTATCCATGCTTATTAAATATAATCCCTATTATGTCCTCCTCCTTTAGCTACCAAGTAACACCATAGTACATTTGGTTATTTACAAGAGTGCCATTTACTTTGGTAACTTCAGTTTATTTACAAGAATTGTCAGCGGTCCGACTCCACTTTTGGAACCCGGTTCTGCATCATTTGCAAAGGTTCAACTTTTCTAGGTTGGATCTTCTTTTGGGGGGTTGTGATTTCAACTCTTCAAGATTGAAGGCTCAGCTCTTCTAGGCTGATTGAAAGCCAAACTCTTCAAGGATGGGTGAAACTCAATTTGGTTTCAAAGAGGAACTCTTCAAAGTTCACAATAAGAAGCTTAGAGCAATTTTGAGAATTCTTTTATTGAAAAACTATGTATTTGCAACTCAAAATTTGTCCTCCATATATAGGACCACAACCTTTAACCTAGGAAACTACAACCATCTCTTAGACTTCCAAGTTGTGATTTGGATCAATCAAAAAATACATAAGAAAATAAAACTAAATAGAAAATCTAGAAATAGAAAACTAGTTGGTCTTCCATGAGTTGTTGAAGTCTCCCATGCCTTGATGTAAGAGTTGAGATCTCCAATGCCTTAATGCAAGACTCAATCCTTTGATTCTTGTTCCAAAATGAGTGATGATTTCTAAGTGGGCTTTTTTTGCAGCTTTCAAGGGAAGAGAAGCTTCTTGACATAGGGAAAAGGAAAAGATACTTAAAAGAATCTCTTAGGGACTCCCAATGGTGGATTTGGCCAAGGTGTTTGGGCCAACTTCTTTAGTGTTTTTTGATGCCTTGGTTCACAATATTGTTGGTGCTTGGTCATGCCTTGGTCCAAGGCCAAATGGGTTTTATGGGCTTGGACCTTGATTTGATGGGCTTAGGCCTACATCAGAAAGTCTTTCATTCTTTTTTCCTCTCAATATCTCAATCTCTCAATCTCTCCTACAACTACTTCTGCTTCTCCTCTCTTTTTGTCTGTTCAAATTGTTCAGATTTCTAGGATTACACATTTGATTTGATCCTCCTTTCTCCCTTCTTCAATTTTGGTTTGTTTTTCCAAGTGACTAGAGCGATGGATCCCTCAGGTTCATGTAATTGTATCTCCATTTTCTTTTATCTCTATTAGTTCAAATTCGAGTTCGGATTCTATTTCTTCCTTTCTTTGAACTCTCTGGAGAAATCCTTAATCTTATTGTTCTTCTCTCTGTTGATGTGGTTTTATATCTGCTTGTGAACTAGGTTGATTTCTCGTTGGGTAGCTTGGTTTCAAATAGAGGTTGTAGTTCACTTACCTTAGGTCATTGGTTGGAGTTGGAGGCCGCCAGAAGAAATCGAATCAGAGGTCATTGTAGGTCGTAGGTCGTAGGTCGTTGGGTAGCTTGGTCCAAAACTCTCTTGCCGATGGAAATCAAGACGAAGGTAGGAGAGGGTAGTGAAATTGGGGGGTTTTCCAAGAAGGGTAAAAAGTCAGTTCAACAAGGCTTAATAGTTATTGTGTCGATTTGGATTTCATACCGTGATGACCTCATCACTTAACAGCACTCACCTAATGGAGTGGGCTTTTTTGTATATATGTATAGTAAGTAGGGAGGTCCAAGTAAATTCTCCAAATCGTGGGTAGGGGTTAAGATTAAGGCATAATCCAAGGGAGTTCTGAGTAATTTGCCCATAAATGAATTATGTATCAATAACTTTTCTTTTTTCTGAGTTTGGGTTGGGGGGTAACCGTTGGGATGCAGTTCAACCAAGTGTAGGGAAATTACAATTGTGCCACACCAAAACCAAGTGTGGTAAATTGTATAAGCCTAACAAGTCCATAGTTAATTCAGAGAAAAGTAATACAAAAATGTGGGAAACAACTGTGAATTTATTTTCCAATGCTGTACCTCCAAAAAACAAAATTGAAGAAATCCGGTGGAATCTTGGTCAATGATGCGATTATGACCCATGGAGGACATCTGTTGGGGGTATGATGTCATGTATTCTGTTGCTTGCAATTGTGGGCTGATTTCGAAGGGCTGTTAAAAGCAGATAACATGTGGGGAAAAAACTATAATAAATTTTATGAGTAAATGTTGATTTTCCAGGAATATATTTTTAGTTCAAGAAAACAAAACCTAAGCCAAACTCTACCCTTTCACTAGAGAACTATATGTGTAGGGCTTGGTAGTTCAATATCTTTCCTCACCCCTCCCCGCACCCACCCCCCCCAAAAAAA
>NC_056565.1:33016998-33026043 GCF_013358625.1 Macadamia integrifolia | reverse complement strand
AAAAAAAAAAAAAAAGTGTCCACTTTGTCCTTTCCATTTCTCTCACAAGAACCATCTAACCAAACCATTGCCACCCCTAATTAATCCATCTGACTTTTCAATGGTGGTGATGGACACAAAAACATCGTTCTGCAGTGTCATGGTTTGAAAATCAAAATCAGATGAAACTACAACACTTTGTGGTTTCAGTGAACAAAAAGTTAGAATCAAGAGAGAATGCAATATTTCAAGGTAAAAGCTAAACATTTAGACATACTGAACCAAGGTAAATACTTGAACAAACGAGAAAATGAATCAAGGTAAGTAAATGAACACTCACATATAAGACTACCCATTGGGCTGTTCATGACTTCATTTGGAAGCTGCAGGATATAGTCTAGAATGGTGACACCCAATAAAAATTGTGCTAGTTCATTGGTAAAGTTGTTGCAGTTGTCAGTAAGCAAGCTGTAAGTCTCAGCTCTGCAACAGGGACTTATCTCCAGCAAATAATCCTCAAAGACCTCCTTGGGGAAATGTGTGACACCCAAGTCTACCACAAGGACTGGAGTTCCATATGGTGTCCTTCCAACTGGAGGATGTTGAATTCCTCCACCGAAGAAGTATTCACTCCCATACAAAACTATGCCTGTGTGCCTGTTCATCATCCACGAAAGAAGAAATAAATACACTTGGATAAATAATCATACAAACCAAATAAAGGTCAAATTCCAAACATCCTGCCCACCACGTATATAATTACATGACAAGGATTGTAAGGCAACTCCTTGACTGCAACCAATATATTTGTGCTCATTTACTAAATTTACTGGAATTATGCACACTATTGAAGCTACAGCAACATGTTGGTCACAGGTTCGAAGCCTGGAAACAGCCACTCTTGCAAAGCAAGGGGTAAGGTTGCGTACATCTGCCCCTCCCAAACCCTGCAGTAGCAGGAGCCTAGTGCATTGGGTTGCTCTCCTTTTTTGTTTTTAATGCACGTTATTGAAGCTACTTTTTCGGTCAAATGCTACCTCTATTAAACAATTTTAAAGAACATAAAGAAGCACAAAATGATTTAGAGATTAACAGGGTAACTAAATCAGAAATTATCCAAATAACTATTGAAATCATAGGCATAGAACTTGGTGGCAAATGGAGCCACTATATATCACCCACATGTTCTAGGTCAAAGATTATATCGAATTCCTCTGCCAAACAACATTTTTATGTCAACATTCCCTCGGCCATCAGATCAACCACGACAATATAATTTCCTTTGATAGTAAAGAGTATCAGATATTTTATTACTATGCAGTTCAGAAAACATATACCAAGTATAGCTTCACATCTACAGATCTTTCTACTTCTTTTACTTGATTTTCTGCCAGTTATTAATAAATACCTTATTGCTTTGATCTATATCTCAGCAACTATATCATCTAGTTTGACAGCTTTTTCTTAATCTAAATCCCACCATCATCAATCCCTAAACCAATGGCCATTTTATTCCTTCAGACCTCATGTGACAATTTGACAGTTGTCAGCGTAAAGAAAAGACATAAAAGAGTGCATGTACAAAGGAAGACAGACCCTAGTAAACAAAGACCAGGGAAAACATATAGCCTGAGAAGAAATAACAGATAGGTGTAAGGAAATGACTTTATACCTCCGCCATATCCTGAAAGCTCAATAAGCAAGTTCAGAGTAAAAAACGTTGGGAACTGCTGAACAAGGATCAGAACAAGGATCAGGCCAACCTATTTCAACAGGATAAAGAAATTTGATAGATTCAGTTACAAAATTAAGCTGAATGAAAAGAAAGAGTAAATGGCTGGATAACATTATCATATCCATCAAATATTCAAACTCATTGCTTCAAACTTTTGTTTATTTAAAGGGCTTATCCATATGCATTGCACATATTCCTCATATTGGATAAGAATTAGGTATCTGAAGGCGAAGAAATTGCAGCAAGTATCTACAATAACGAAAAAATAATGCACCCCTTTACCCAAACAATGACTATTCGGAAAAGGAAAAATTTCCAACAGATGGCACCAACTCCCAACCAACTTGCCCCCTATTCGTTCGATCAACAGAGACATCAGAATCATAAAAGAAGAGCAGTCAACTCCAAAATCAAAAATCACCAATTATTAACAACAAATTACAGTCTTCCAACTAATTTTGGATTCCAAATTTGGTTGAAGTTCAAAGAAGAATCAAATCTTCAACGCTAGAACTTCTGATATATAACCAGACACAAAAATGTAAGATACAATCTGCTAGAATCAGATTAGATCAGGAAGATGCAATATAAAACAAAACAAATTTTCCCCAAAATTTGTAAATATTTTAAGAAAAATACCTCAGCAGTAGAGATGAAGAAGAAGAAGAGAAAACCAGGTCTGTCGTTTATTGTCTTCCCGACTTCTCTTGAGAATGATTGTGAATAATTGCAAGTTCAACGAACCAAACTCAACGAATGAAAACTCGTTGAACAGAAACCTTGGAGCGCGTGCCCAGAAGTAGATTCTCCCAAATGCGAGGTGGACGAAAAAAGAGAATTCTATTTTCTGTTCTGATAAGAGCCTGTCTGTAGTTGTAAAACGGCCCATCTATTTGTACAAGCCTGATGTGGGCGAAATTTTGCACTTTTACCGTATGTCATGTTTTAGAATTTTATCCAAAAAACACAAAGGGTAAACATCACCCTCCTCCCTGAACTATGGCGAAATATTAATTGATTCTCTATCTTTTCAAAAATATCACTGACCTCCCTTAAAAAAAAATAAAAAAATTATTAGATTACCTACTTTTGAGTTTCACTTTACAAAATTATCCATTTTATGTTTCAATTAACAAAAATACATAATATTAGGTTTGATTTTACAAAACTAACCAAAATAGTGTTGTTCCTATGATTTTTGACATTTTCACCCTCCACCTCCTCTTCTCCGATTAGCATGTCGACCCTAATCCTCCCGCCCCACCAGCCCCATCTCTGCATATCATTTTTTTTACCTCTTGCACAAGCAAAGAATAAGGATCCATCAATGGCACATGTGGTTGCACGATATCGATCTGTATCAAGTTTACTTCTGTAAATTTCTCTCTCCTCACTCTCTCTTAGACTTTTGGGGGTTTTCTGAATGGATCCAATGATTGATGCTGGGTTTGTTGAGATATAAATTTTCGATGCTTAATTTCAAACTTGCAGAGATAATGATGTATGAGGTTCATCCGTCACGCACGACATCCAGTCAGTCTTTTTTTGGTGGGAATTTCCTATTGAATCTAATATTATCGGATGTGGGGAGATGGTCGGTGTCCGACATCGGTCTGTCACACATTCTATCTCTACTTTGGGGGATTTTTTTAGGCATTTCTTGTTGAATCAAACTCTTAATGCTGGATTTGCAATGCAATATTTTTCTTAGTTTTTTTTTCCCATTAAATCCCGTAAACTCTCTTCCAAGGAGGTCGCCAAAGCTCTCATCTATGTTTTTTTGGTAAGGGCTCTCGTCTGTGTTTTAACATCTCCCAAACTCTCTTTCAACTTCTTTTATTATTATATTAAATTTGCAATGAGACATAAAGAGAGGGGGAGAGTAAAGGATGAGAGGTTGGCATACCCAAGGGATAGGGAATTCCAGGAGGCGTTATCCGATGACCTGATCGAAGAAGAGAATCGTAATTATTAGAAGGGGAAAAACTTCTTGCAGCCATTAAGCAGAGGGAAGCTACAGGCACAACCGAAGGGAAAAGGGGGTGAATCTAACCTAGAGGGTTGCTGAAGCAGCGATGGGAGAAGGGAAGGAAGAAGAATATGGAGAGTAAAAATGTAACTAAAATAGTAGATAGATGAGGGAGGTCACTATTTTGGGTAGATTTGTAATACTAAAACTTATTTTGAATAATTTAGTTAACTGAAACATAGGATGGGTAGATATGTAAAGGGAAAGTTAAAAGTGGATAATCATGTAGTTTTCCCAAAAAAGATTCTATCTAACAATCTCAACCGTTAAGTTTAACTGTTAAATTAGGTTATATTTTTTAAAATCTCCAAAATACCCCTAAGTGTGTAATACCAAAACTGCCCTTAAGTGAAAGACCCCTTCCTATTTTTCTTTCTCTAAAAGACTTCTCACCGTAATCGTTGAATAGGAGCCCTAAGTGATCGCCCTCTACCATTATCGCTGAATCGTTTTCTTCACTTGGTGCTTCTTCAATCGCTGGAAGTTTATGCGATTTGGAGCCCATACCCTGCAGGTAACACCTATTCGTTCTACTTTTCCGAAGGTTCTCTCTGTTCGTCTTCTTCCCTCATTTTTGAACCGAAGGTTCTCTCTGTGGCACGGATAAGATACTCCCCCCCCCCCCCCCTTTTTTTTTGGTATGTTATCTCTGTTGCGCGGCTTATCCTGGAATGGTATTTCTGATGTGGGAAGGGAGAAGGGAGAAGGGAGAAGGGAGCAGGGAGCAGGGGCCATGGGTCACTGTAAAAAAAGAAAAAAAAGAAAGTTATTGATTGGGGTTATTCTCTCGTCTCATGCATTTAACATGGCATCTGTGATTGAAACATATAGAACGATCTATTCTGTTCAAGCCTTGCAACTAAAGAGGCAGTCATGAAAAAAGGAAGAGTAGAACGAATGGGTGTTCGTTCACTTGAGATTCTTCATTCTGCAAATTTTAGTAAAATGGGTGTTGATCCTTTTATTTATTTGTTAAATATCCTGGCTTATTATTTGTGGGTGTCAATGTTAGAATATTGAACCGAGTCGAATGACTTTTGTGAAATTTAATATTGTTATGAGATGACAATATCCCTAACTGGGAGGGATGTATAAAGAATCTGAACAAATTTGAAAATGGGTTTGGGATGTTAATGAATGGGTAGAAACAATTGTGTTTTACTGGTTCTTCCCTTAATTTAATTTTATAACTCTTTTAAATCAATGATGTGTTTTACTGGTCTATTAATGAAGAGGGCGATTACTTCAAGCTTCAAATCGCATGAACTGAGGTTGCCATCGCATGCCTTTAAGCTTCGATGAACAGGGCTCTCCTTCTTCAAGCTTCTTCTTCTTCTCTTTCCCCTTCAGTTCAGCGATAATGGTAGAAGGCGATCACTTAGGGCTCCTTCGGTTCAGCGATTACGGTGAGGAGTGTTTCAGAGAGAGAAAAGAGGAAGGGGTCTTTATAAGGACAGTTTTGGTATTACAGACTTATGGGGGGGTATTTTGGAGATTTTAAAAAATATAACCTGAGTTAACACCCAAATTTAAAGGTCGGGGTTGTTAGATAATATCTTTTTCTTGTAGAGGAGATGAGTGATATTTTCAGAAAGATGGGAGTCAAGTTGATATTTCACTAGAAGGGAGTGATGTTTATCCAAAAAAAAAACTTAAACAAAATTAGGGAAAGTTTTTGTGAAGTTTGGCACACCTAATAAGGTGGAAAGAAAAGTTTCTCTCTGGATTACCTCCTTTATTTGCTCAAAAGGTCAGGTATAGACTTAAGGCAAAGCATAATGGCATTATTCCCTTTGAGCAATATACCTATGGGGAATTAGCTGCTGAAGTTTGCAATGAAGGTCTTCAACTCTGCACAGACCTTAAACTTAAAAAACAATTGTCTAAAGAGAGACAAGCTGGATTTCGAGAACTTGGAGATTTCTGTGAACAATTTGGATTTGAAAAGGTTCGTCCCTCAGGTCCTAAGAAACCTCATCGGAAACTCTCTAAGTTTTCCAAGCCTAAATACCAGGCTAAACCTTATAAATCTAAGCCTAAGCGTTTCTTTAAGAAACGCTTCTCTAAATCTCGTCCTCAAAACACTTTTCCCAACAAACCCCCTGTTTGTTAGAAATGTGGAAAAGTAGGACATTATAAAAATAACTGTCGAACTAAAGCACGAATTAATGCTTTAGAAATTGACGATACTCAGAAGCAAAATCTTGAAAGAGTTTTACTATATAGCTCTTCTGACCCAGAACCAGACTCTGAGTCCAACTCAGATCAAGATATTGCTCAACTTGAGTTCGATAGTGATTCCTCTAAGTCTAAAACCCAGACTCCTCACTGGAGTTGTGATCCTTTTCAGGCTATGCTAAAGGAAAATGGTTTAATTGTTCTTTCTTTTGAAGAATCATTTCTTCTTAAAACCATAGATCAAGTTAATGATCCTGTTACTAAGGCTCAACTCTTACAAGAGTATATAACCTTAGTAAAGGATAATTCTAGGCCTAGCCCTGTTCCTGCTCAGTCCAAGGTTCAAGATTATAGTTTCAAAACTATAATAAATCGAGTAAAAGCAACATCTATGTCTCGAGAACCTACCTTACAGGAACTCAGAAAAGACCTCAACGAAACTAAGACTGAAGTTCAGAATCTTAAGCAACGTATCCAGATTCTTGAACTTTACAATACTCAAAACTTTGAGCCATATGTAGAAGAAGAAGCTTCCTTTAAGGATCTACTAGCAGCACAACCAGTGGCTAGTACCTCTGCATCTCCTGTTGCAGTTTCTTTCGAAGATGCTCAAGTTTTAAGTATCCAGCAGGTTCAAACTCATCGATGGCATGTAATGATTGATATCGTTGTTAATCATGAGTTTAGCCTTAAAACTATCGCCTTAATTGATTCAGACGTTGATATAAATTGTATCAACGAAGGACTTATACCTTCACGATACTTTGAGAAGACCACTCAGAAATTGGTTACGGCTGACGGATATAGAATGGAGATTGGGTACAAACTCCCTTCTGCTTCTATTTGTTGTAATGGACATTGCCTGAAGACTCCTTTTATTATGGTAAAAGGACTTGTTCAATTCGTACTTCTAGGCACTCCATTTCTATCCCAGTTGTATCCTATGCAAATTGATAATATTGATCTTCACTCGGTGATTCAAAATCACCCTATTACCTTTCATTTCATCGAACCTCCCAAGGTTTATACGGTGAATGAAATCAGGGCTCAAGTGCAGTCCAAAGAAAAGTTCATATGCTCTTTATCTTCTGAGATCCAACAAAAGAGTATACAACAAAAAATTAATGATCCTAGTTTTCAAGTTCGAGTTAAAACCTTTCAAGCTCAACTTGAAAAAGAAGTTTGTTCCGATATTCCTACAGCATTCTGGTCAAGGAAAACTCATCTTGTTACTCTTCCATATGAAGATAACTTTTCTGAACGCCAGATTCCCACAAAAGCTAGGGCAGCTCAAATGCCTGATCTTTTAAGGGAAACTTGTCAAAAGGAAATCTCAGACCTCCTTGCTAAGGGTCTTATTAGACCTAGTAAATCTCCCTGGAGTTGCATTGCATTCTATGTTAACAACAATGCTGAAATTGAAAGAGGTGCACCCAGATTGGTTATAAATTACAAACCTTTAAATAAGGTTCTTAAATGGATTCGGTATCCTATCCCTAATAAAAGGGATCTTCTTAACAGACTTTATGCTTCTAGCATATTTTCTAAGTTTGATATGAAGTCCGGATACTGGCAAATTCAGATAGCAGAGAAAGATAGGTATAAAATAGCTTTTGTTGTCCCATTCGGTCAATACGAATGGAATGTTATGCCTTTCGGTCTGAAAAATGTTCCCTCTGAATTTCAGAATATTATGAATCAAATTTTTAATCAGTATTCACAGTTTATAATTGTGTATATTGATGATGTCCTTATTTATTCTCAGGATATTTCCCAACACTGGAAACATTTAAATCTATTTTTGTCTGTTATTCGGCAAGCAGGACTGGCCGTCTCTGCTAAGAAAATGAAATTGTTTCAAACTAATGTTCGCTTCTTGGGACATTATATATCTTTTGGATCTATTATTCCCATTGAACGAGCTATTCAGTTTGCTGACAAATTTCCTGATAAGATAACAGATAAGACTTCAACTTCAAAGGTTTCTTGGTAGCCTTAATTATATTGCTTAATTCTACAAGGATTTAGCAAAGGATGCCAAACCTTTGTTTAATAGGCTAAAATCTCAGCCTGAACCATGGACATCTGTACATACTAACTCTGTCCGAAAGATTAAGCTTAAAGCTAAAACCCTTCCGTGCTTAAGCCTAGCACGACCCGATTGTTTTAAAATTGTTGAAACTGATGCCTCGGAATTTGGCTACGGTGGTATTCTGAAACAAAAATGTCCTACTCTTCCAAAAGAAGAATTAGTACGTTTTACTTCAGGTACTTGGAATTCCACTCAGCAAAGGTATTCAACAATTAAAAAGGAAATTCTTTCATTAGTTTTGTGTATAACTAAATTTGAAAGTGATTTATTAAATCAACATTTTTTAGTACGAGTTGACTGTAAGGCAGCAAAAGATGTTCTTGAAAAAGATGTCAAAAATCTTGCCTCCAAACAAATCTTTGCTCGTTGGCAGTCTCTTCTTTCCATTTTTGATTTTGATATTGAATTTATTAAAGGTAGTACTAACAGTTTACCTGATTTCTTAACCCGAGAATTCTTGCAGGCTCCTAAACAGAAGGCAGTAATCCCTGTCACCGCCAATAAAGAAGTTGTTTCATCCTCATCCCAACAACTACAAGAACATCCTACTCCCTTATCTTCACAGTCTCCTTCACCTGCCTCAATATTAAGGCCAGTAAATAACTCCCCTTTCATAGCAACCAATTTTATCCCAGTAATTCCCATTGAAACCATTCACCTTCGTCACTCCCCTTCTGAAATTTCTACCATATACCTTCGTGACCACCTTCATCCGTCTACTGGTGATAAAACTCGTTTTTTCTATGAAAGAATTTTGGAAGAAACTCAAAGTGCTCAAATTCAGCACCAGTATAGATCTGCACATGTTCGGGCTTATTCGAAGCTCAATATATTGAACATCATTCGAGATCGCGAATGGGGATCTTCTCCCTCCTTCAAACGCGAATTCCATGATGTTACAGGCCTTAAGCTCAGGTCATATGATTATGCTGACTATGTTAAAGCTTGGGACATGATATTCTTATATCATAACGATCATGAGACCCATTCCTGGTTTGTGAAGTTTCGACTTCAACACACCTTATTAGGTGT
>NC_056565.1:33015192-33016978 GCF_013358625.1 Macadamia integrifolia | reverse complement strand
AAAAAAAAAAAAAAAACCCGGGAGGGTTTATCAAGAGGTCTCTTTGCGCCTTGACCCAGTGCCATGTTTATCAGACATGCCCTTCTGATACTTGTCAGGTGTCAAGCATCCACACCTAGTACCACCTGAGTCAGACTGACGTCTTGGCATGCGTTACGCAGCACTATAAGCGCATTATAGTGAGTGTCACTGGTGGACACTTTAATAATTCACCTCACTAAGACTCTTCTGGAAAACAGTGGGTCCTCCCACGTGGAATGCCAGAGATCTTTTTCACGGCTTAATTTTAGTTGTACACCTGGACTATCGACAAATTATCTTTCGGCTGAAGCTTATCAAGTTTCTGACAACGACTTTACACCTTATTAGGTGTACTCACTTTTGAAAGTAACACCTTATCTTGAGGCCGTTCACCTTTCACTTTCGGTTGATTGATTGCCTATTCGACGCCATCTCCATCAAGGCCCATCAGCATCTCTCAACCACAATTTGTTGAAGTTTGGTGTCCGCCATCTATAAAAGGAGAAGCCTCTCTTCTTTGGAAGACATCGAAAATTAGAACCGAGAAAATACTACTAAGTTTAGAAGTATTTGAGTGTTTTTGAGTGTTCTGTAAACATTTGAGTGTTTTGTAAACATTAAGTGCATAGTTCGAAGTGTGTTGGTGTTTTACACTTGTATTGTTTTCTTCCATCTTCATCTGTAAACACAGCGTCTCTATGTAAGTATACCACTACTTTTTCTTTGTATGTCAAGAAATTAAAAGAGAAGATTGCTTTCATAGATAGTTTGATTGATCTCTCTTATGCATATTTAGATTTTTATATTACTTTATTTGTTGAAGATCCAGACCACTTCTCAAACCTTCATCGATTGGAAACCCTTGAAATTCTAAGGCTTTCCAAAGAAAAGAACAAATTATATGAGCTTCTAGCTTCCCTTGCTTAAACTCTGATCGGAGTTACAATCGTCTCTGGAGAAGACTTTAGCAAAAAAGACATCTCTATACCATCTATAATGAGATAGTGTAGGACATCGCAAATTCATTAATTGTTCTCTTGTTCGATCAGCTAGAATTTCAGCTGGTCCAACAAAATGAAGAGTGATGGTGTAAACCAAAGTATTAACCGCGTCTTCATGATTAACATAAACAGTTCGCTGGGCGTAATTGCCGTCAGCTAATTGTTCAGTAAGCTGTTGCGGAACACTGATTGTAGCACCAATTATCTGTTGTCTAACTTCTTCAGACAAATAAAAATCCCACCAACCACGAAGTTGGCCGGAAAATCCAGTTGTTATCATTTTAGCAACGTCTGAATCGGATGAATGATTTAGCTTTGCAGCAGTGGCATACATTAACATCCGTTTCAGCACATTGATGATTTGATATTCAGATAAACCATCAATATTCCACTCGAAAATAGTATTACCATCAACCGGGAAATTAGAATTGTCACCTTCGAGTTCGAATTGACAATTAACAGGAGAAGGTCGAGGATAATAGTAATTTGTCGGAGCGGTAGGCATAACTTTTCGAGTTCTTCCCATAACTTGATTGAGCTGGGGAAGAGACTCAGGAACTGCTGCCTGATTAGGAAGCATAGATTGGAATTCTCTATCGGCTGTTTCGATTTCAGAATCGGATAGATCAGCAAGAGAAAGAGTTAGAGCCTGGTTGTCTTCAAGTTGTTTAAGGTTGTCCTTTGTGACCTAAAGTCTTTGGAGTCTAGTTACAATTTCATCAAGAATGGTAGACTCAACTTTCTTTTTAGGTGGAATGGTCAGG
>NC_056565.1:33012396-33015172 GCF_013358625.1 Macadamia integrifolia | reverse complement strand
CAAAAACTTGAGATCTTTCAGAATTGGCCTGGAAACAGACGGTTTGACCTTTTGGATCTATGAACTTAGCATTTGGGGCACACGTTGTCATAACCTTGTAATAGACACGATATATTACAGCAATATTTTGAGTTCCTGGAAGAATATCGTATCCATACGTTCTTAAGGTAATAACAGCGCTTTGCAGAATATTGGGGTCTGTGAGGGATAGAGAAAGATTTGGTCTACTCTGAAAATAAACAGGTCCTTCACAGAGACTAGTTTCAATAATACCCATAAGAGATTGATTAAAATTCTTCATTCTGGCATCTCTTATGGCAGCAAAGACAACACTATTTATCCCTGGAAGAGTTAAGGGTTTAAGGGCCACTTGAACTAGGCCGATGTGAATAAACTTAAATCCACGCTCTCTATGCCTCTGGATCTGAGAGCTAGTCAAGAGTTGAATCTGCTCTTGATCAGAAGCAAGAGTATGGGTGCTTTCGCATGTCTTAATGACATAGTCACTATGGAATGCGAAAGTGCCTTTATGGTATACCTCAGATTCAGGTATTCTAGGGATGGTATAATTGTTTATGGCAACTTCTAGGTTGCGAAAAACCACTTCTTCGACATTATGGACTGGATCTTGAGTCCTGCCGGAGGAACTAACTTCATAAGAGGAAGACCTTCGGGAACTGGAGCGAAAGTATGAAGCCATGCTATTGAGGTTCGAGTCAATAAGGGTCTCTGGTCACAATATCCTACTGTCAATCCCGCCTACTGTCAATACTAATTCGCCTTCAACGCCTATCTGCGGCAACACGACTGAGTACGACTTGGGTGTAGGTCGACACGACTTGGGTGTAGGTCTATCAGACAAAGGTGAAACACTACCAACTTAATGGTCCTTACGACTTTGGCACCTGTGCTAACTTAAACAAAATTAGGGAAAGTTTTTTTTTTTGGTAAAGAACTTTAGCTCAATTATAAGGGGAAGTGTTTCTTGTGGGGGATTGTCATTCTTACATGTGCATAAAGGCCAATGAAAGCATATGAGAAAGCATTTATAAATACGTCATTTCCATTTTATGAAGGTAGACTCATCATTTCATCCTTGTTCACAACTCCTTCCGATATAAATCTTTTTCCCCAGTTATAATTAGTCAAAGTGGTAAAACTAGATCTTTGAAAAGGAGAAGGTTTCAAAAGGCAGTGTGCCTCTTGTACCAACACAAGGCCAATAAGGAATTTAGATTCTCTTCAGCCGTATTGGGCATTGAGCGCACATCCCACAGTTAGGAACCCATTGGGGTGAGTACTTAGGATGTTCCCAATTGTCGGATGTGGTTAGGGGCCAATGTGGTTGGAGAGGATCAGAATCTAGAATCCACCAATAAAAGCATGAAAAAAAACATGATTTCTAGTTTTCATGAAGGGTGAGGCAGTCATTTTGCCTTTCTCAGTGTATGGGTGTGGGGATTACATTGCCTTTTTAGGTTTTTTTATCCTTTTTAAAATCAAGACTACCAAGACAATATATGATTTTTGAGAAAAATAACTACCCAATAGTGTAAGGAGTGCACCAAGATACAAACAGGGGTATGAAATGATCACCCTACCCCCATGAAAGGTAGATATACTCACCCTATTGATATTTCCAGGTGTTATTTCTTATATTTATTTTTTTTCACGTCCGTAGAAGCCACACAACTAGGCAGCATATTTTTTTCCTTTTTTTATCAAATAAAATCAAAAAATAATCAAAAGTAAATTGTATTTAAATGTGAAATTTGACAAATTATTATTTAAATAATTCTTTGGTTAGAATTACTATATCATTCATCTACATGACACAACTAAATAGATTATTTTTTACGATCATCTCCTTAACCCAAGATTTCTTCTTTCTAAAGTCTTCTAAAACTTATTAACCATTAATATACAGAAACGTAGCCTTGTCAATGCCGTGGACATGGCGAAGTGGTTTCGTGGCCGGCTGGGTTTCGTCCCTTTTCCTTCTCACACGGCTGGTGCTGGATGACTGATTTACTGACGTGTTGGATGGGGTCAGGGGGTCAGCAATCACTGGCTGAGAGTTATATGGGCCCGTGTGCTTTGGTCTTTACTCAAGTCCAAGCCCATTACCAAAACAAATCCAAGCCCATTGAATTGATTGGCCTGATGGTTTCTAGCAAAAAAAAAAAAAAAAAAAAACTGGCTTGATAGGAAATCTAAACTTTTAACCCCTTCTTTGCCATCTTCCGATTAACAAAGGTTTTTTGGCTGTTACAATTCTAAGGTATCTTTATTCTTTGGGTCATTTATTTAATATATTCATTTAGAGAGAAGGTTCTCTGAAAGGCAACATGACTCTTACACCAGCGTGAAGTCAATGGATTGTGGAATTTGCACATTTCAAAAGGGTGGGATTGTCATTCTGCCCCACTTTGTGGCTACGTGTAGGAGGTAAGCTATCTTTTATGCTTCTTTTTCCCATTTAATTAAATTGTTCTTGGGTGATTTTTCCAACAAAGGTTTATCCTAAGGCGTAGTTTAGGTTTAGATTTCATGTTTAATATATCATGGGGCTTTGATGGAGTTTCATCTCTTCCCATCAAGAAACACCATTTTAGGGGTGTAGCTAGAAACCTCTCTCCCAACCCCCCCCCTGGCCTTTTAAAATAAAATATATTTTTTTGGAAGAAATGAACACTCCTCGGTCGTGTGGCCCCTGTGCTTAGACACAGAGGGTGGCAAAATGATGCCCCCCACCCCCCCCCCCGCTCCACTCTTG
>NC_056565.1:33009198-33012355 GCF_013358625.1 Macadamia integrifolia | reverse complement strand
TCCCCCCCCCCCCCATTTTCTTAAAAATAAATACACTATGTCAGAGTGTGAATTAATTTGTGCATTCTCTCACATAATTACTCATGAAACTCATGTTGATACTCCATTATTTTATACTAATATATATATATATATATATACACACTAGCAAACTTGCAATTGGAAATGCACGTGTGGTCTAGTGTTGAGAGAGACAGAGAGAGTTAATAAATATTTTTCATGAAGGATTGTGCCTTGAAATATTGTACAAATATGAGATGACTGAAATAATAATAGCATTCCATACATGAATCTAAATAATAAAATTATTTTGAGTACATCTTTTAGCAACAAATAATTCTCATACAATCTCAACTTCAGTTCTTTCACAATCTTAAGACAACATATTTTCTTCCCTTTCTCTTTATCCAAACCTGAAGATCCACCAACAAAGAAGAGGAAATAACGGATTTGTATTGGCAAGACAAATAAATAGATTGGTGAATTGTCATTCAGAATATGATGTAGGCATTTCAAGGGTCTTAGTATTTTATTTATTTTTTGCACAAATTCAGATTTTAGTTTCTGGCACTCCTTTGATCCTCAATGGACTAACTGGAAAAGTTTCAAATCAGAGCATTGATGTCTTCTATGTCCCTATTAACATCTTGAAATGATCCATCACTCTTTCATATCCTACCATTTAATGATACTATCGATAGCTCAATATAGTTCTTTACACACCATTGCTTAATTAGTCTTTCTAACATATAATTTGGGGTTTGTGTCAAATTTTAAAGTTTCTACATTTTTTGACATGTTTTGTTGCCATAATCTATCTATCTTTGTATACAAAGTCTTTCATAATTCTGCAAATCAAGGGAATTAAATATCATCCAAGGAAGAGTTGAGTTTTAGAGTTTCTTAGTAAAAGCTTTATAGTGTAGAAACACCAAGTGGGATGTGAGATAGTAAATGGTACTTGGTGCGGCCACAATTACAAGATCTCTCATCGATTCAAAAGATATAGGATCATCAGGAACAACTACAGAGTTAGGCATCTTAGCTTCATTTTAGCTGCTCTTCTCATCTTTGCCCAAACCAGTTCAACTTGGTGAATGACACAATGTTAGGGGTTATTTCAGTTAAGTCAAAGGCACCAAATATTGTTAAACACCTCAGATATGTTGAATGATCATATGGTATGTTACCCAATGCTTTATCCAGCTTCCATGTTATACATGGGAATAGGAAGTTGATCTTCTTTCTAGCCATATCCTAAATCAAGAAACAAAAGCTTTAAAAGATAGAAAACATTTAGATTTTCAAGGTAACAGCTTAAAAAACAGCATATTTGGATTCCTACATGTATCTTTCTCAAACAACAATGAGCTATTATACCTCAGGTGTCCAGCAACATAAATGAGAACATTCCATCCTGCATGTCCACTAATTCTTACTCATATCTTCATACTATCAAATCAAGATGAAGAACTGGTTATATAATCTTTAAATCCAATCACTATTTGAATTTCTAAGGCAGTTCAAGTAAGCACATTATTTTTTTCACAAATTTAAATGTGGTGAACAAGCACAGGTTGAGTGAATAAGAGGGGAAGGATAATTTCCTATACACATTTCTGGAGGATCACTCTTGATGGTAAAATTTAAACTAAAAGAAGAAAAAAGAAGATTAAGTACCTTGTTTCATGTTGTAATCATGCCATATCAGGAATTAACCATTTAAATATGTATAACCAGATGCCTTAGATGAATACAATCACAAGCAATTAAGGAGATAGTGCTCAAATTTTTTCAGTTTCAAAAGTCTACAACTCTGGAAGGGGAGAATGTAACTACTGACAATGTTTGGGAATTTTGAATTCAGCCACCACATCTCGTGATTCTGTCGAATCGACTGATACTTCTCTTCTGTTCATTTTCAATGTCTGGGAAATTCAAGCCACCACACCCTATGATATAGTTGAATAAGTGGATACTTCTCTTCTCTTTGGTTTCAATGTTTGGGAATTTCGAATTCAGCCACCACACCCTGTGACACTGTCAAATCGGGTTAACCATGACCTCAGTAAAATGCGAAATGGCATAGCTTCAGATCTTGGATAAGGCACCTTCATGACCTCTTGCATGAAGAGGACAGTAATCAACTTACTAAAAAGTTCACCGCAACCATTATAAATCTAGAAATAAGATCACGAGCATTGAATATTACAATGAGAATCAGCAGTAAATCTATCCAAACACACACCCTGCAAGAGATCATATCAATAAAAGTTAGCAGACTATAGAAACTGAAAGGATTGTGATTTGATTTTGGAATGTTCAGAATACCTCTATGGTAATCCTGAGTATTGTATTTATAAGAATTTTTACAGAGAATTTACAATGAGATAAAATAGGTAAGTACAGTTGGAGAGATAAGGATGAATGGTACAATAGAAGATATAATAATGATTTGAATTTGAATTAATTCAAATTCAAATGTTTAAGGTGATAACCCACAATTTAGTCAATCTAATCCAAATTATTCTCTTTCAATTTACTCTCTTGTCTATCATCCCCCCTCAAACTTTGGGGTGGTAACCACAGTAGTTTGGACCGTAGCTGATGGAATTTGGCCGTTGGGAGACCTTTTGTAAATATATCTACAACTTGAGTCTCGAAGCGGACAAACTTCACTTGAACCTTGTTTGTGACCGCTAGATCCCTTACAAAATGATAGTCGACCTCTATATGCTTGGTTCTGGCATAAGTTGTCACAATAAACTAGTAATGATTTTGTTGTTGGCACCTTCAAATCCTTTAAGTGATAGGATATCCATAGTAGTTCAGATACAGTAATAGCCAGAGACTTGTATTCTGCTTCAGTGCTTGATCTTGACACAATGGGTTGCTTCTTGGATGACCAAGAGATTAAGTTGTCACCAAGATATGTGCAGAATCCACTAGTGGAGCATCTTGTGTCAGGGCAACCAGCCCAATCCGCATCAGCATAAGCACTAATGAGATTGAGTGAACTTGGCTTGAATGTAATTCTAGCTCCTATAGTATGTTTGCATACCTTAAGATCCGTTTGACAACATTGTAATGGTCAGTGATTGGGCTATGCATGAATTGACAAACTTAATTTACTACATATGACAGATCTGGCCTTGTC
>NC_056565.1:32993505-33006283 GCF_013358625.1 Macadamia integrifolia | reverse complement strand
GAATATACTGAATTCTTCACCCAAAAAGAAAAAAAGTAAGGAATAGAGAGAGCTGAAATTTGCAAAGGCACGTTGAAATATCTCGATTCAAAACCTATTTTTTTCTTACCTGATTGAACATCGTCTGTCGGGTAGCAGTGAGTTGTAGGGTTAGCACAATGAAGAATAGATTGAATTCTTCCAAAGAAAAGGAAAGGAATAGATTGAATTGAAATTTGGAAAGGCACGTTGAAATATCTCGATTCGAAAGTTTTTTTTTTTTTTACCTAATTGAACATCATTCCTCGGTGTAAGAGGTTGGTTCAGATGAATTTAGTCGCAAATTTTTTTATATCGAAGTATAGTGGATTCAGCTTCTCAAATGCTAATTAAATACTGAATCAATAGATAATCTAATTACATTAAATACAAAGAAAGAGAGCCATTCGACTTCTATACCTTTATTTATTTATTTATTTTTTCACAAATTCGGAGAGAAACATTTGACTTTTACATTCCGCACAAGATTTGTTTTTGGATTTTTTTTTTATTTGTACGAAAAACTCAAATTAATTCCATAGTCTCTTACTCAACTATACCCTATTATTATTTAGGAGAGAGACTTTTGGTTTTTACACTGCACATAAGAGAGTCGGTTTATTGATTTTTTTTTTTCTCAAATTGGGAGAGAGACTTTTGGTATATTCAATTCTAAACAAAATGTTGAATAAATGTAAAAAATAAATGTCAATCAAATGCTAATCAAATACTGAATTAATAGACATTTAATTACACTGAATGTAATTTTTTATTATTATTATTATTATTATTATTATTATTATTATTATTATTATTATTATTATTATTATTATTATTATTATTATTATTATTTCCTCTTCCATTTCGAGGGGTTTTTTGGTCCATTGAATTTTTTTTAGGTAGAGGCCGATGGTCTTTTTTGTCTTTTTAAAAAAGTATACCAAAGACAGGGAGTACATACTTTTTAATAGTAGTATAATAGTATGAGAGTATGATATATATGACAGTTTAGAAGAAGGTAGCCGGTATCACAGTTGCCACACATCAACTTACTAGTGTATGCAACGATTAATTACTCTCCACGTAGGTGTAGCTGACTCGGACTTGAGAGAATGAGGTGATCTTAAAAGGGAGGAATGGCCTTCCTAAACCCGTTCTTCATTGATAGTTTACCATAATGGGGTTCACGATTGGGGAAAAAACTGGTGTTCTAAAATAAAATTTAACCCTTTGTTGCTCAAAAAATAGGAAATCTTTCCTATGGGGGAGAGCAGTTCCTACACGTGTGAGAGGGCTAATGGAAGCACACAAAGAAGCATCCATAGAAGAGTCATTTTCCTTTTCACGGGGGACAGATTGGTCATTTCACCCAATGTGTCTGGCACATGAGCCACATTTCCCCCACAAAAAAACATTTCTCTAGAAAAAATATAAGTGGCATATTCCCAACCTTGCTACATAGGAGGAATCTCCCACACTACACCACACCAATGTTAGTGCACTATGGTATCATCAGTCGGGGACCCACAATTGTAAGAGAGGAGAGAGAATAAAAAAAAAATATTTGCAGGTGAGAGCATACTTTAAGTGGATATGTGGGGATTTGTTTTCAAACAAATAATGGACATAAGATAGTATGTAGCTTTCTTGCTAAAACAATTTTTATTGTGCAAAATATTAGGAGAAAATATCCAAACTCTACATTGGCCCAAATCAAAGGTTTTAAACAAGGGGTTGCCAAGGATTCCATCACAATCATGTTAACTCTTTTTATAGCTTTGGCAAAGATCTCATCTATCCTCTGAATTTAACATTGAGCCAACAAAGGAACATGTCTAAAGCTAGGAGCAATATAACCAAGAGTGTGTTCAAATGACATGTAAGTTGTTTAATTTAGAGGGAAATATTATTTTTAAGGGGCAATAGTTGATCATGTCTTGATAACTGCCATGGATGATCTATATTCACTTGCATTTTTTTGTGAGGTGGTGAGTTCGTATCTGGATGGTTGACATTTTTCTTAATGGATTCCTCTCTCTCTCTCTCTCTCTCTCTCTAGAAGAATGAATTATTTATTTATTTATTTATTTGTTGGTTAGACAAACTAATGAAATTGTATGTAATTACTTAGTGAGTTTTGGGTGTATAGAATTTCTAGAGGACTTATGTTGATTCCTTCATCGTAAACAATGTTAGTGTATATCACAAAAGCGTTGTTGAGTTTGTTGGATGATGAAACTTTCAAAATCAGTATTACTTGGGATTGATGAAATAATTGGATATCCAAATTCCAATTAAATATCACTAAATCCTTGTTCCAATGACCCAATATGCTTCATATACTTCAATTCATTCTTTTTGTTGGTTACTAGAAGATTTGGATTACTATAGCATTACATTATATTTCATGCTATTGTCTTTTGCTAAGAGCATAAGCTTTGAATCATTAACCATAAAGGTCATGAGTTTTACAATGAATAGAGAGAATTAGAAAGATGAAACTTATAAGAAAGTAATTTACAATATTTAAATGTGATAAGATAAAGTTTTTGATTGGGGTTTCAAACATTGCATGCACACTGCTTTTGCCACTAGTTATAGAAAAACTGGTGGTCAAGTAAAGCATTAGAAGTTTGGTAGCACATGGATTCTCAAACTATTTGTTTTGCACTTTATCATCCTTTTTTAGGTTGAAACGAGTAAGGGATCTTTGGGTTACATGCATGGTCACGAAATTTGCCAAATAGCACAACTGTATCATCGCCCATAGATACCATATGAATGAACCTATCAGTCAAGTATGCTCCCTTGAACTTCTTACCAAAGACCAAGACAAGAAGTACATTAAGATTGTTAGTGATTTATCTTACCACCATAACAAGTGAAAGGCAATGGCTAAATATGATAAATTTCTAAGTTGACAAGGTTTGTAGTTTAAAATTTTGTTTACCATTAATCTTGCCCTCTAAATAATAAAAATGCGAAAAAAAATAGTCAAAAGGCCGACAACTATTTATCTCGTCATTGTAAAGGTTTTCAGTAGAAGTTGGATACATGATAACTTCACTAAGTTGGTGAATTTAGTGGGGTATTTTTTGGTAGAAACTTAATGATGATTTATATTATAAGTTTGCATACATGAACTATCTATCGTTGAGTAAAGAGTGACCATATTAGATATGATTTGGGAGCTCCTCTGATTCACGATAGATTCCGAAGAAAATCGTTTGAGAGACACAACCATGTTCAACAGAGATTATGAGATATACCGGTAGGGAGGAGTGATTTGATTCAAATTGAAGAATCTAAAAGAGATGGGGCAACAACAACTGTTAAGCATAGTTGAGCAGTGGTGTGCAAAAAACTCATACTCACCAAGAGGTTTCAAGTTCAAGCCTCCTGCCTATCAAAAATAAAAACAGTTTTTAAGATAAAAATGTGTAAAAGGAAAATCAAATATATAATGATTTTATTTGCAAATATCCTTGGAAAATAAACATATGAAAGGAAATGGCAATAAGAACAAAAATAAAGTTAACTGTGCCAAACTGAGCCAAGTGAAAGAGAAATCCATAATCGAAAGTAAATCTTGTTCTTATTAAAAAAAAAAATTGGCTAGCTGATGGATCATTAGCTCTCCTTCGATCCTTCATGCAAAAATTCATTCAGACATAATGTCATGATAAGTTTTTTTGATGTTCCACCATTCTGAGCCAAGTGGATAGTTTTAGCCATTTGACCTTGCTTCAAATTATTCATCTTATGAATTAATGAGCTTGTAACTTAGTGGTGGCAGCCTTTGGCATAAGACTAAGGAAGTCTTGAGGTCGACTCTCTGTTCTATCCTACGGCCAAATGATAAATTTCATTTGAATTCAAACTTAACATGTAAAGCAATCTTCTTATTGATCAAAATTAAGTTCTTTTAAATTACTACGTGGCAGATATTTAGATAGTAAAAAAAATCTTATTTGGATAATTTTCCCTTATAATTTATCTCCCACAACTGACGTTTTTCAGAGGGTGATGACGGTATGATAGGGATGAGGTTGGGATTCAATCCAAGTTCAGAATCAATTCCCAACCATATCCGCCGCAGTGCACCCTATTGAATGGTTTTTTTTTTCTTCTTCCTATTCACATCAGCATTAAGCCAAAGCTAAATGATTAGAATATTCATCGGCACTTTTTGAATTTTTAAATTCCATAAATACCCATCTTTATATTAATAATGTAGCTTTTCTTTGGCAGATCCAGCGCGGACCACAAGGATGTAATCGTCATTTCGTAAAGTTTGGACCCAAAAAAAAATAAAAATTCTAAACAACTGAATCAGGTAATTGTCATTTGTTAAGACCAGCGAATCACCCGCCAATTCCGACAAAAAAAATACTTCGACAGCCGTCCTGTTAAACCACGAGCATGTTACCAACGTTCTCACTGTCTTACGTCACCAGAGAACGCCACGACGAGACAAAATGGCCGTTATCCTTCGTCGAAACTCGTTCGATATTTACAATCTTCGAAGCTACTAAGCCAGCGATACGGTTAGGCCAAAAGTTGGGATCGGACAGGGCCGACGCCGATGCCGATCCGATTCCTCAAACCGTGATACGAACCCAATCCAACGCCAAACTACAAGGCAGAGCCACGTAGGTTACGACTCAGGCTCGGACATCGAACCTGAGATTCGGACTATAGATGAGCTTGGCTTAAGGACACCAACAGTTTTCTCGATTTTTGATTCTCTTTAGGCGGTGAAGCAAACGAGAGAGAGAGAGAGAGAGAGAGAGAGAGAGAGAGATATTTTTCCTCTCCGTTAAAGGCGAACAGTTCTACTCAATTCAGCTAGTTCTCAGTCTGGATGAAAACCCTACTTGTTTCGGAAAAGATATGAAATTGCCTTCTCACATTAATTTCTGCGTAATTTCTGTTCTTCAGAAAGAATTTTGAACCGTTTAAACACCAAAACAATCTTTATCGAGGTAAAGTCTATTGACAGAAGTCTTTGTTTTTGTTGCGATGATCGTTTAGATGATTTTTTTTTTATTTACTTTTTTTGGTAAGGTTTGGGTGATTTTTAATGGTTGGAGTGGAATTAGGGTTTGAGCTATGGAGATTGGTGTTGCATGGAAGCCAGGGTTGGTAATGTAGGCTGTGATCCGTCTAGCTTAGTAGGATCAGAGGTTGGTTGTGGAGAATATCGTGAAAGAAGTAATCTTTTTGCAAAATTCCTGCAATGCGTCTGGTCAATTTTCTTGTTTGAATTGAAGTTGTTTGAAATTCTCGTGTAATAAATCTAACGCTTGGAAGGACGTGCTTGCAGGTGCAAGTTTTGATCGTTCAGCTCTTCTGATCAGTCTTTAAGCTTTTTTATTTTCACTTGTTATGTTCTTCTTTGTTGGGTTGGAACTCCGGCCATGGCTCAGAGTAACTGGGAAGCAGATAAGATGTATGTACTGGTCTTAAACATCCTTCCTCTTTTCTAATAATTAGGATGAAAAACAAAACCCATGCTTTCTCTGATCAATAGGCGGCGAATTTGTCTCCCTTTTTAACCACCGATAATATTTTTGTTTAATTTTTAATTTTATCTTGGCATTTACCAGGCTTGATGTTTACATATATGATTATTTGTTGAAAAGAAATCTGCATGCTTCTGCAAAGGCTTTCATGACTGAAGGGAAGGTCGCTGCAGATCCAGTTGGTAATAATGCTTACTGATGCTCAACAGTTTTTAGTTTATATCAGATATATGAATCCCTACTCACGTGCTTCTATGTAATTCAAATTAACTGTCGAAAAGAAAATAAACTTCATGATTGCTTTAAGGAGAGAAATTTTAAACCTTAAAAAGGACAATTATGTGTGATTGAATTGCCTGGTGAAAATTGAAAAGGACTTTAATTTACTGAAGGGGGTATCTAGGGGAGTGCAATGAAATCTTTAAACGTTTTGTCTAACTTAGAGCTTGAATATGCAGCAATTGATGCTCCTGGAGGATTTCTGTTTGAATGGTGGTCTGTCTTCTGGGACATCTTCATTGCAAGGACAAATGAGAAGCATTCCGAGGTTGCTGCAGCTTATATAGAGGTGCCTTTTTGTAATATACATGCTCCTCATGTTCACTTTTTAAAATGTTTGTTTATTTGTGTCTTAGTGCAGAGATTTGTGCAACCAACCAGAATTTCTTATGATGTACAGGCACAACAAATCAAGGCGAGGGAGCACCAACAACAGCAGCTGCAAATGCAGCAATTGCAAATTATGCAGCAGCGGCATGCTCAATTGCAACGAAGAGATCCTAATCATCCTTCCCTTGGTGGGACAATAAATGCAATGAACTCTGAAGGAATGCTTGGACAGTCTAATGCTAGTGTCTTGGCTGCAAAATTGTATGAAGAACGAATGAAACATCCTCACTCGATGGATTCAGATGCGCCCCCACAACTTCTTGATGCTAGTAGGATTGCCCTCCTGAAATCAGCAAGCACTCATCCAGGGTAATCTCTTTAGTAATGGAACTTCTAGGTGTGCTTAAGTTTCACATTCTTTTGTTACCATGATGGAATGAAGTTGTTCATTTCTCTTGCTATTCTTGCTGACACAGCCAGTTGGTCCAAGGCAACCCAGGAAGTGTGTCTGCAGCACTACAGCAAATGCAGGCACGAACACAGCAGACAACTGTAAATACACAAACAATATCTTGTTCCCTCTGGTTACTTGTCTATTACTTTTTGTTTTGTTCATCTTCTTCATTGAACTTTAGTCATATATTCTTTTGGCTTTGTAGGACATCAAGCCAGAAGTTAACTTGGGTGTAAACCAAAGATCTTTGCCAATGGATCCTTCATCACTTTATGGACAGGGGATTATGCAGTCAAAATCTGGACCAGGCAGTGCAGGTGAGTATGATTGATCATCTGGAAAGAGAACAGTCTCATTGATTGACTGGATTAACTGATATTCTTTAATATATATCCTATGTACTCTCCTCCTATTCAGGATTGAACCAAGGTGTCAGTGGCCTTCCCTTGAAGGGTTGGCCATTACATGTAAGTTGTATAATGAGCTTCATCTGTCTCTTTTTGGTTGGTTTCTATCTATCAGCGGTTTGACCGACGGTCATCTAATTATGCAGGGCATTGATCAAATACGGCCAAATTTAGGCGCACAAGTACAAAAGCCATTTACATCAAACCCAAATCAATTTCAGCTTTTGACTCCGCAGCAACAGCAACAGTACTTGGCACAGGCTCAGGCACAAGGAAACCTTGGTAGTGCACCTAACTATGGAGACATGGATCCTCGAAGATTTAGGGTTTTACCTAAGGGTAACTTGAACTCAAAAGTTGGTCAACCTACAGGAAATGATGGATCTATAGGTTCGCCAATGCAATCAAGTTCACCAAAGGTTAGAGGGCCTTCCCAAGATCAAGCAGAATATATCATGAAGGTTAGCATTCAGGCCACTTATGTAGATGACATGGAACCTTCTGATCAGTGTCACATGGAACTGCTTCTCTTGTGCAGTTCAGATTATGATGTGCTACTGGTTCATTGAGCTATTTGGGCCTACTATAGGAAAAGGAATTTATTCTTAAATACAATTTGGAGGATTGGAGTGTTAAAGTGCAAATTTTTGATTTGGAAATATCTGCTATGCATTTATTCTTGAGGCTAAACCTTTTAGTTTTAGTATTGGTAGCTCCTTTGATCAGATCAATTTAAAGATGACAATGGGTGGTCCCATAATCAGATCAAGGTATATATCATAAACCTTGATTTATGATCAAGCTCGAATACAGTCATAGTTCAATTTGATTACGAACTGATTTAATCTTAGAAACACAAGTGTTTGTAATGTAGGACTAGATTTGACAAACCAAACTAGACCCAATACTGCAGGAACTTATAAACCAAAGAACAACCAGATTTCCACTAAGATAACCAATTAAATCAGACCAACAGAAACAAAGCAAACAGCAGCTATCGATCTCAAAAAAAGCCCAGTAATTTCTATGACTGAACAGTACCAGATGGGCAGAGACAAATCAAGGACTGATAACAGTTCAAAATAGTGTCAAACAATTGGTAATTAATGATTCAGAATCTGAAAATCACAGCAGGAATCAACCCAGATCAATCAATCTCAGTTCAGTCCAAAACAGATCACTAAAAGACGAAAAAACAGAGATTTTATAGAACTTCCAAACGGCTGGTCAGAACCAGCCCTAACTTAGGCCGAGTTCTCCTTGGATGCTAGAAAAGCCTCGATCAAAACTGTAGCCCCAACAGAGAACTAAAACTGCTACAGGTTCTAGGAACCGATTGTGCAGAAAAAAGAGATTTTCTGGGCAGATTCAAAAAATAACATACCTGTCTTATGAAAAGTAGCAGATCTATGAAACAAGCTTGAGAATAACTAAAAGAGCAATAAGAAGATACTTGTAGAACCCTCCTGGACTTCACGCCGCAAGGAGTCAATTGGATCAAACACCAATTCCTTCAGCCTTGATCAAACACAAGACAACTCTTCATGAAGAAGACAATAGCAACAACCATTATTTTTTTATCAAAATCATTCTAGGCCTTTAGGAGCCTCCTCTTCTTTATTTATAATGTTAATGGGGGAGGGAATTACAAAATAGAAGGTTCCTCAAAAAGGAAACCAAATATTCTCCTAATACAATAGTTACTAAAAACTGAAATTAGAAACTAGTTAAAAACGGAAACTAACTACTAATGACTGGACTCAATTAATAACTTGACTCCTAAGGAAACAAATATAACTCAAATCAAGCCCAACGAAAAAGGAAACTAATGAAAATGGAAACTAAATAGTAATTTCGTACTCAATCTTAGAGCCCCTCTTTTAGACCCATAAAAGTGGTCTATTATACTCAAAACATATGGGATCAATGGCCTAACATGTATGGAATCCAACCCTAGGCTTATTCCTAATAAAACAAGCGTATTTTGGTAATTAATCTGCATCAACTCTCCCCATCTTGAAAAAAATCGTCCTCGAATTTTGCAGTGATGAGGGGGAAACAACATGAGTAGTAGCTTTGACCATTCCCAAACAAAATTCTGGTTGCTTGTAAACTTGTGGAATGTAGTCTTCAAGGCATGGAGCTTTCTCTTTGAAGAACCATGATGGCATAACAAACTCTGTATGTTCGACCTTGGAATCGATACCAATTGTGAATGTTGTATGCATAGAGTCATCAACGTTGGTAACCTTCTCATCAAGGGTAGGAGGAACAAGCTCTTCTTTTTCATCATGAATCCTAAAGACTTGTTGTGGAGTGCTTTCAATCACTACCTCATCTTCTACTGCTTTAGTCTTGTCTACCATGCTCTCTTCAATGTAGAATCCTTCAGTGGAGTCTTCTTCCATGGTTTCAGTCACCAAGACATTACTAATCACATGAATGCCATAAGGGCCATCATCATTAGTGTCTTCCATATCATAGTCATATCCACCATCATCATCATCATCCAAAGGATAAGGGTAAGGAGCTAACTCATCTTCCTCATTGGAGCCTTCAATCTCAGTTATTGCATTAACCATCTGCTTATGTGGGCAAGACTTAGCAAAATGTCCTACCTCTTGGCAATGGAAACATTGTACCTTATTACTACCTATCATAGGTGCCTTTCCTTTATGATTAGTTCGTGGAGGAAAAGTGGACTTTGGAGGTGCTGAGCTACTAGGTTTAGTAGCTGGAAAATTCTTCTTTACCTCCCCAGCTTGGAACCCAAACCTTCTAACTGACTGTGCTAGAAGCTCCTCTGCTCGTAGGGCCTTGTCAAAACAATCCCTCACTGAGTGCACTTCAACAACTCCGATACCCCTATTGATTTCAGCTCGCAATCCCAGTCGAAACCAAGATAACAGTTGCATTTCATTCTCCCTTATGCCTGTACGAGAATAAAGTACGTCAAACTTGTTCATGTACTCGACAACAGTCATAGACCCTTGACGAAGAGAGTTCAGCTGGTCTTGTATGCGAGCTTTGAAGTTGCGTGGCAAGTATTTATCTGATAACTCAAGCTTCATCTCCTCCCAACTAGTAAGTTCTCTACCACAGTCCTCCAATTCATACTCATACGTTCTCCACCAATCACGAGCAGCCTCAACTAGCTTACCACGAGCTAGTTTTAATTTTCATTCCTCAGATAGGTCATAGTAGTCAAAGTAGTTATCCAATGCAGCTATCCAACCATAAAACAGCTGGGGGTCATGTCTACCATCAAACTCCTTCAAATCAAGCTTGACTTTCTGTGAATCCCTTGAGAACCTCTGATGTGTAGGACGTTCATTCTCAAAATAACCCCTTATGTGTTCTTCTAAAGTAGGTTTCTCTGAAAGAACCCTTTGTGCTGCTCTCAGATTAGGGATAGGTTTCATGTTAGCGGACTGTGCAGTTACATTCAATGGTGCTTCTCCCACTTCGGGTATTGTATGTGAATCACCGGTAGGTTGTTGTGGTTGGATCTTCACAGCCAACAACCTTGCATTCAGATCAGTCCGCAAAGCTTGTCGTTCAACCTTCAATTCAGTTCTCCATTTCTGTAGAAACTCCATAATAGAAGCTAGGGTTGGGGTGTTCTCAGCCATGCTCTGATACCACTTAATGTAGGAATAGATTTGACAAGTCAAACCAGCCCAAACTACAGGAACTTTTAAACTAAGAACAACCAAAACCAATAGCAGAAAATCAGACTTCAGCCACAAACCAGAATTGATAAACGATCTTAATGAACAGTAACCAGAAGCGAAATAAATCAGCAGCAGTCTTAGGATTAAACCAGAAATTTTAATAACAATATAACACCTCCAGTAGGTTCAAATCACAGATGCTAATAGTCCAGAATTTCACAGTAACACAGAACAGAAAACAGAATCTAAATCTGTGCAGGTTTTGACAATCGACCAGAATTGCTTGACAGTTCACTTCAGCAGATCCAGTGGTCTGATTAACCCCAAAATTGGATCGATCCTTCCTCTGGATAGGATTATCCTTCAGTCAAAATATGGAGGCCATCGGATGGCTGGTTCTCCAAAAACAGCTAGGCCGATAGGAAGGAAAACAGAGAAAACCAACCCAGAAATTTCTNAAATTTAAAGTTATAAATAACTGATTGTTTGACAGCAGTAGAACCTTGAAACAAACTTAAAAGAGAATAAGAAGACTTATAGAAACCCTCCTGGACTTCACGCCGCAAGGAGTCGACCGGATCAAACACCAGCCCCTTGTTCTGTAATCACACACACAGAAAATCCAGTAGATGCATGGCAGCGATCAGCAGCAGGTTCTTTTTTTTTTCAAAATCAAAATTGTCTCTCTATGATGAGAGCTCTCCTTTATTTATAATAATGATGGGGAGGGTTTACAAGTAATAGTAACTCAGAGTTACTAAATCTGAGTTACTAAAAATTGATTACAAGAAGTTACTAAAAACTGGAAATTAGAATCTAATGAAAATAGAAACTAGTCTAGACAGAAATTAGAAACTAACAATGACTTGAAATTAGAAACTAAATAACCCCATCTAAAAAGGAAACTAAAGAAAAGGAAACAAATCACTGAATCCCGTATGCAACCTTAGAACCCCTAATTTAGACCCATAAAAGTAGCCCAATACACTCAAAACACATGGGATCAAAGGCCCAACATGTATGGAACCCAACCCTAAGCTTATTCCTAATAAAACAAGCCTATTTAGGAAACTAAACTGCATCAGGCTCCCTAATTTCAGATACCCATTTCCCCAATTTGGCATTTGGAATCCTCTGTAAACAGGGTATTTTCTTCTGCCGCAATCTTTTATCCTCTTGGATTTCTTCTTCTTTTTGTGTCTAAGACTGGCTTGAGAAGAGATGAGATGAAAAGGTGAAGAGGGAGAAGAAGGAGATGATGTGAGAGAGTGGCCACTGCTCTCTGCTTTTGATTTAGGGAAGGGAAAGGGGGTTTTAGTTATCTAAGATTGCAACCAACCATTGACACAAAGACTCCATATTTTAATGGATTGAAACCCTATGACAACAATCTTTTCTGGAGTCATCCAGATGGGCCTTGCAGAAAAATCAGGTTTGAACGATGAAGTCTTATTTGTCTGTTGTTCACGGTCCATGTGTAATTATTTCAACAAAAGCCCAAAATTAAAGGATTAGAAGAAAAATGCGACGACGGAGCAAATCGCCGCCGGATTTCAGCAATCGACTGTGGAGAGTAGCGATGAAGAAGGGAATGTGGAGAGCAGCGATGAAGAAGGGGGGCAAATCCAAATAGCGATGAAGAGAGCTTTTGTTTAGCCTTTTTAGGGATTAAGGCTTGATTCATATGGGAAGGGTAATTTTAGCAGAAAATTACATGTCTGAGTGATGATGTCATCACTTAATAGTGCTATCTAACGGAAGGGATACGATTGAAAGAATCTTCAAACTAGAGGGGAGGGTGTTGCTATATATGAAAGTACGTGGAGGGAACTTGATATTAAGCCATAGTTCAAGGGAGGGGAATGTAATTTCCTCTTTAATTAATTCCGTATGCCTAGCTTCTACCCATATTATAGGCTCATTAAAGTGGCCTATTACATTGAAAACACATCATATAAAAGGCCCAACAAATACATAACCCAACCCATAGCTCATTTCTAAGAAAACAAGCCCTTTTAAGTGATTTAACAGCATCAATTTCAGAGCCCCTTTCCCCTCTTGCAAACCCTAGGCTTAAAAAAAAAAAAAAAA
>NC_056565.1:32961019-32993454 GCF_013358625.1 Macadamia integrifolia | reverse complement strand
CCCCCCCCCCCACTGTTGGCCTTAAGTGTACGGCCGCTGCCAGTCTCCCAAAAGACGCCTTGTGAGGGAAGGTGCGCACTTTATTACTTATAGCATACCCCTCCGCAGCAGTCACACTCACGAGTTAAGCCGGGATCTGGGCAGAGACTTTGAGCCTTCTCCATACAATCGATATGGGCACCAACAATCCCCCCCCCCAAATTTGCAAACCTACGCCCGGGGAGACTAGAACTCATGACCTGCTCTGATGCCACTTGTTGGACCTTAAGTGTAGGGCAGCTGCCAGTCTTCTAAAAGACGTCTTGTGAGGGAAGGTGCGCACTTTATTACTTATATCATCCCCCTCCGCAGTAGTCACACTCACGAGTCGAGCCGGGATATGGGCAGAGACTTTGGGCCTTCTCCATACAGTCGATATGGGCACCAACACCCACCCCCGCTTCTCTTCCTCCCTTATCATTCTCTCATCCACTCCCTCACTCCAACCCTCTCTCTCTCTCTCTCCCATCCCTCTCTCTTCTTCCTCCTCTCCTTACTTTCTTTGTTTCTTCATCCCTTGTTGGAGCTTCTTCTTGATTGAAGTCGCGTTTTGGCCGCCAACCCTATAGGTCACCATCCCTGCTAGATCTTATGGTTGTTTAAATTCCCACTCAGCTAGTTGCCTCCTCTTGGCCACCTGCCCCGTAGGTCATCATCCCTGCTGGATCTTATGCCCGTTCGGATTTGCGCTCAGCCAGCTACCTCATCACCTCTGATCTTGTTTGCTTGCTTTAGCTTCAATAGCCATTTTGCTCAGCCGGCCTATTCCACCGCCGCTTGGTTTACAACAGTTCACCGCCAACCCTGCTTGGCCAGCCACCCTTTGCCAGGCTTGCTCGACTTCTGCCATTTTGCTGCCAGCTATGCTCGGCCGGCAGCCGCTTCATCATTGCCCTTTGCAAGGCCAGCCCTCAATCGTGGTTATCACCCCTGCTAGGCCAGCTGCAAGCTTGGTCGTGGCCCTCGGCAACTCCAGTGCCCTCCAAAGCAGCAACCATCTTGTCGGCGATGCTCTCTTGGCGGCTGGATAGATAAAGAGAAGAGATGTTTGTTAGGGTTTCCCAAACCCTAACTGAATTTGACTTAGTTGCCCTGATGGACTTCCTTGATTTGTTTTTAGCCCATGTGGGCTTTTGTGATGTATTGGACATGTGAGACTTGAAGCCCTTTGGCCTTGGTTGCAGTCCTTTGAGTTGAATGGGCTTCTTAGCTCGTCTTTTAGCCCATGTGAGCTCTTGTTACCCTTTCGGGTGTGTTTCCACTTTCGGAGTTGTAATTTCCCTCCCCCTTTCTTTAATACATTTATTTACCCATCCAAAAAAATAAAAAACTGCATCAATTACTGCTGCCCAATGCTTCAATTTAGTTGTAATTTTTTTCAATCACATCTTGTAATTCTGAAAATCGATCTTGAGAAAGCATCCCAATTATTTATAACAATAAAACTAGAAAGATGACGAGTCGAAAAAGAAAGTTCTCTCTGCAAACCAGCCTAACAACAACCCATTCAATAAAATATCAGTGACACAGCACCACACAACCAATCGACAAGATGACAGCAACCTTGTGGGAACAATTTAAACCCTACAGAATAAGTACAAGAATTGTGGCTGAAAAATACATAGCTTTGGTTAATGGCCTCTCCTACGGACCACAACATCCTAAATCACTATAATGGATCGCATTGTGACACAAATAATTCACTTCAGGGCCCAGGGTCCTGCTCCAAATTGGAATAACACAATCAGACAGAAACTTCCAATCAACATTATTTTCTAATCCATAAACCAAGTCTAAGAGCCACTACTTTTGTTTTTTGAGAAGAAAAGGCAGAAACCACTCATTGCCACATCCCACACAAATTTACGGCCATGATCAGACTGGAGCCAATAATCCCAGACATAATTGAGATAAAACAAAAGGGAAATTATTTACCTGCCTATTTCACATTATTTAATTAAAGAATTTTTTGATAAGTAAATAGATTCCACAGAAAGTTTACCTTTTCCTAATGAAATATGGCTGTCCTGAGGTCCATCTTCAACAGAAGCATATGGTTAATAGCCATGATTAGGAGACCACTATTTCTCATGTTGTATTACATGAAGCATTTAATAAATAGATAAATCAATTAATGAAATGCTTCCAGAATCTACAATATTTTAGGACAAATATGATTTTCCAAATGCCTATGGAAAATAAGCATATATGTAAGACCAATGCAGAAGAGACCAGTCCCCCCAGTGGTCCCTGCTGACCTTCCAGTCTATTACGTATCAATGCAATCTTAAAAAGAAAAAAATACACACTAGGATTGCCAAGAGGCCTGGGTTGTCCACATCCAAAATGCAACAGGTGGCCAGTGTAAACCACAGAAGGCAAGGCATCTCCATAACATTTCCTTTATTGGAAAACAAATCCGATTTCTTTCCTCAAGAAGCACATAAAAAGCTATGAAAAATTACTCTTGTTAATGAATCATAGATCCCAAGAAATTTTCACTTTGAAACACTGAAAGTAAAGCAAAATATCCTATTCACCTGCACATTCTGGAGATTATCCGACTGCAAAATATCTGCCAACTTCAACAATATTTCAGACTTACTGATATCTTTATCTTCGATAGCAAGGCAAACATCAATGTCGCTATTGGAAACGCCAAATGAATTAGCACATGATCCATAAAGAAACTACCGAGCACCAGGCCATTCTTTGTCGACCAGTTTCTCCAACAAAGTCAGCAGCTGCTTCTGCTTTGCCTTTTCTTCCTTTACTGGTATTAGAGATTCATAAATTGAAAGAAAAGGAACATTTAATCCGTCTAAGTCAATGCGAAGTTCGATCTCTCTTTTCTTGTTCCTCATCCGCTGTCCAGGTACATGCAATCCCCTGGAGATATCTGATCTGAAGTCCTGATCACATAAAGTAATGAATTAAATCGTAAAAGAAAATTATAACCTTATCTACCGTAAAAGAATATTATCAATTTACTAGGGTCTCTAGCAGTGCAAAAGCCAGACCATGACCAGTGACCAGTGACCATCGAACGGAAATAGTTAGTTCATAATGGCCAGGTGGGTTTTATACTGTTTCTTGGACCTCCTGATTTCCTTTGCTCTTCTCAAGCTTTGCTTAGACTGTGCTATTAAAATCATGCAATTTGGTGCTGGGACTTCACTAACATAGCATATTCTCTGTGCTTTTTATCATTTGAGTAAAATATTATGAAACGAAAGTGATTTGGAGTGAATTAACATTTTCCAATTCTACTGTCATCCAGAAGTGCGTCCAAAGGTCATTCTCCTTCGCCCAGGGGATAACTTATGATGCTCCATCCCCATTAATATGTGTGTATACCTGGCCAAAAAGATAAGGCCCACATGGAATATGTCTTGGTATAAGTGGTACATTAGTGTCACAAAGCAATGTTCCATTTTTTTTATCCCATATGGAACAGCACACCAGTCCTTTAAATTACTCAATTAGATCTATATGTTTCAGCAAATGGATGATCATTCACAGAGATTGACCAACAAATTGAATTATATTTTCTTGACTGATGATTCACCAGGAACCACAACATAGAACATGGAAATTTACACTGAATGATGCTACAATCACCATATTAAGGAGATGTCACTCAGCAAGTTCATGTTGACATGAAATACTAACCTAATTAATTTATCTCATTTTCTCTTCCCTCTCCTGGATTGTTTTATTGTTCCAATCCTTGCATGTGAACATCCACAACATAGCATCACATTCTCCTAACTAGCAAATGTTTACACCACAATATCAATACAATTAGTGCATCAAAAGGGTGATGATTTTACCTTCCTTATTCCATCCTCGTTAAACCCATCATTTAGCATCAAAGAACCAATACGTTGTTCAGCCAAAATATCCCGTTCATGGTGACGATCCATTCCATAGGGTGAGCCAACTACACCATTCCTATTCCTCTGGCCGGGCCTTGGAAGTCCTGGCACACCCCCTTCATCAACAATTTCAATATGCAAATTGCCCAGAGATTCTTCAATACCCGTTGCTGGAACAGAATGCAGGCTACTCCCTGTAGGCGGGCTAGGGCGCTTAAGCTGGCTGGTAAGTCTTAAAGATGCATCACCTTGAATTCCATGATCTTCGGGGGTCTGTCCTGTCCTCACTCCATCTTCATAATAGAAGGAAGGAGCCCAGTGTTTAAATTCAACCCGACTTCCCTGGTCCTCAAAAACCAAATGCCCTTGTCCCTTTGGCTTGTAAGGAAAACCAGGTGGTGTTCGCCTGGGCTCCTCCACAATAGAACTTTGAACCCATGGGGGCCTCCTGCTCTTCCTTGTTCATGAAGTTCAAAGTTCCCTTGACGAGCACCATGGAAATTTAGTTGTGGGCGTTCTAACGCCCCTATCCCATGTAGGGGAGGCGAAGAGTGAAACTCAGAGCCATCAAAGCTTCTGCTCCCAAATACACGTTCCCGCTCCTTCTGAACAGTGAATTAGGCCTCTATACTCAACCTATCGACTCCTCGCACATGTAGATCCGGAGAATGCCCATTTGGTAGACCGTCATTTCTCAGCACCTCACTTGGCAACGAACCAAACATTGAAGTGCTCTCAAGCCGCTGCTGTTGCTCCTGCAGATGATGCCGATAGTCCGGTTTTCCAACAATGTCGAGACCACCGAAAAACCCTAATCCCTGAAGACCCTCGCCAGATAACAGCTGACTTCCAGACAAATGAGGGCTTCGGAAGCGATCAAGCACGCCAATTCCATGGGAGGTAATGCAGGGAGTGGACAAGTGTTCTGGGGCAAGGACTGGAGAAGGAAATTAGAGGGGTATGAAGCATGGGCGGAGTTGGGCGGCCATGGAACCGTACAGAGATCATGGCCATTGGAGAGCTATTGCGAGAAAGGAAGGGTGTGACCTATGGATGCAACGGCGGGACCATGGTAATGATTGTGAAGGTCATGGGGAAAGTCGGCGAAAGTCGGGGCATGAGTTGCAGTAGAACTGGCGTCGCTCGGTGGCGGGGGTGTTGCGGCTGCTGCTGCTCCAGGAGGCATTTGGGGTTGGTGAGTTTTTTGAAGCAGTTGAAGAAGGAATTCGCCGCCGTAGTTGACGACGAGAGGCGGCGATCCTCCCCCGCCTCCGTTGCCGGTCATGTTGGTCAGTGGATTAGCGGAGGAGGAGTTTAAGGAGAACTTACAGGGCAGAGTGCGGGGGTGGAGAGCAAGCAGAGAGACGATGAACGATACGCATTCCGAATCTCACTCTCTTTCTCTCTCTCCCCTCTCTCCCCTCTCCCGGTGCCGCTGCATATCTTTTCTCACACTAATACCGTCTGTAATAATTCCCATCATTTTCTCCCTGTTTTTTGGGTTGTTAAAACCAGAGTTTCGGATTCATTTCCCATTTACAGTTAGATTGGAATAAGTTTCGGGACCCACTGATTCATTTATGCTGATCCAACCACCACAGTCAGAGGTCAATCGCAATGTCAAATGTGACTTTCCCAACTCTCCTCCATAACTCCATTTTAACCTTCATTTTTTGTCTCCTCTTTTATTTTTTGGCTCAACACAAAAATAGCGTCACATGACTCACAATTCACAAGCGGGAAGGAATTTAGTAATGAGGGATTGGGATACAGCTCAACCCATAATGATCTAAATCGGTGTGGATCGGATGATTTTACAAATCTTCAATATAATATCATTTTTTTTTTTTTTTTAACTTGGCCAAGAATTGGTTCCTATCAAATGAATACTAACTTTGCCTAATTGTGGCAATTGCGACTTGAAGAGCCGGTACTTAGGAGATGAGATTGTGGAATCGAACATTGTCATGTGCAAGTGTGTGTCGATGAGTGTGCTATAATAGCAAGAAAAAAAAAAAGAAATTGCATCAATCTCAGCCAATACCAATACTGATTCCTAGATCCATAATCTCGAGTTGAGATATTCTACATATACATTCACCTATACATGTCTTTTAGGTCCCAACATTAGTCTCTTCATCTTTTAAATAGGAGTAGTGTTAACACAATCTAATCTCTAGTGTCACTACCTTCATGGTGATCGATTTCATAGAATTAATATTTCATCTAAGGATGCCAAAGTCTGATCCCCCAAAAAGGGCAAATCGCTCAAAACTGGCTGGTTCAACATCGGTCAAATTGAAAATCTATTGTTATGGTTTAAGGTTGGGATTTAAATAATCGACATAATACGAAATGAGACCCATCTAATGCATTGATCGAAACCTAAAGCCGGACTGTGCCCAATAAAAGTCAAGACAAAAAAGACACCAACTTGATAAGAAACCAAAATCACGGATCCAAATCCTCTATTATTCTTTATTCTTAGGGAAATTATTTGGTACCACTCATCAAATTGAAAATAACTTAGAGTAACACCCACAAATAAAAATAATGTCCAGTAGACCCCTCACTTCAAATTATATATAAAAAATCCATTCCGTTAGGTTTAAGGCGTTAAGTGATGATGTCACCAGTCATTTTTTTCACTAAATAACCAATCTACCCTTGTGGATATGTTAAGTTACTACAATGACCTCGCCCCCAATTAGTAAAGCAGACAACAGCTGCTTTGATATCCCTAACCTCTGGTCACCGCTGATGCTCTGCTCTATTCACCTGCGTAGACTACACCTACGAACATCTAATAATTTGTTTTTGAATCCTCTCTTATTCATGTTTATGTTTTCTTTTTAGAGTTTGTAATGTTGCAGACATTATTCTGTAAAATTTGATGGGTAATGGAGCGAGAAAACGAATAAATTGTAGTGAGACAAGAGGAAGGTGAGAAGGAGAAGGAATATGGGTTTGCAGGGAAAAGTGGTTCCAGAATCATCACTGATGGAATTTACAACCTCCAAGCTGCGAAATCTAAATCCGTTGAACCCTTTGAGAATTGTAATTCAAGGAGTTCGACCTGTTTGTGTTGAAGCTCCACTCCTTCACAACCACCTCCTGCACAGCCCCCTTCTTCAACGCCACTTTCTACAACTCTTGGAGTAAGTGAGATAGTTTGTTATACGGTATGAGAAGTTGTTTAATAGATGCAATATACATTAGAGGAATTGAACTTGTTAGGGTTATCAATGACTAAAAAGGAGGAACAACTCAGCTTTTTGACCAATTTGGTGTTTGTGGGGACACTGAAAAGCCAACCACTAAATGAAATGCTTTCCTTAGTACTTATACTTGTTTATGAAGTAATGAATCAAGCATGGATGCATAAACCATAAATATTTTTTAAAGGGTACTCAAAGCAGACATCATAATTATGATGCAAGTGAAGAAAAACAAAGAGCCACAAAGACATACCACAACTCACATGATCTTTCACCTTCGTGACTACACCTTTCTCCCTCCAATCAATGGAAGACGGAAGTTGAGCCGAGAAACTGGGAGTTGTGAAAGATGAAGAATTTCGAGGGGAAGAGCCAAGGGCATCAACAGAAGTGAGAATGAGGCCCAACCGGGAGGCTTTGAACTCATTTGTGGGTTCTTTTAATTGATGCAACAAACATTGCCAAATATGAATTCAAGGAGTTACACGAATCGATCACTGTATAAAATTAGCGTGGATTACGATCGCTCTAACTTGATTACAATTTGAGTTTTTGCATAATCGATCACCGTATAAACTTGATGATTGGGATATATTTCCTATGGATTATAGTTTGGGTTTTTGCAATAATCGGAGCTCTTTATTTATACTTTCCCTCTTTGATTATAATCACTCTAATCCTAAGCTTAGCTTGGCCGGAGTTTACAGTGGCTTCATTTGCGTCCTCATCACGGCGTCATGGTCGTGGGTGGTTTTAGGAAATACTGAATCTAAAGGTAAACCAATTGGTCTGATTTGGAAATGATTTCTTGTCAATTTGGGTTGGTTTAGTGTGTATATTGATATTTGTACCTTCCATGTAATGATTTGAAAGAAAATGAAATCTATTTAGAATTTAAGTATAATGGTAAAAGAAACATTTTTCATTTTCAATTAACAGTGTTATAAATTATTGGTGCGATAGATATTATTTTCAGTTTTTTTTGTTACTCCAAATTATTTTCGATTTTAAGGTGGGTAGTAGATAATTATCCTTATTCTCATGTTATTATAGGGGCAGAAGGCGACACATGACGACGCTGACGTGAACGGCTATAATGATGTGAGAGAAGGTGGAGTTATTCCTGCCCGTTTTATCATGAGAAGACCAACAAGCAGACCGGTTCTCCACGGACCAAATACGACCGACCAGAACCGATCGAGGGTTCTCTATCCACATATTTGAAATACGCTCTTTTCTCTCCCTCTCCCTCTCCCTCTCAGTGTTCTCTGATCTCTCTCTCCTCTCTCACTTCGCTTATCTCTCTCGCCCGAGGCTCTCAGTTTTACGAATCGAACTTCACCCGAAGCGATCTCTTTGATTCGAACCTCACCTCACGACGTTGGGGTTTTTTATGCTGGTTTTTTTGGGGCCCTCTGATTTCTCTCGCCCGAAACGAAGATCAGGTAAGATTCTCCTGATCTGAGATCTTTGTTACTTTTATCTCTCTCTGAACGAAGATCTGGTTTGGGGTTTTACATTTAAGTTAGGGTTAGATGCGAGCTTTGTTAGCTATGTTACCAGGTCTCTCTCTCTATCTAAAATCGATGAACATTCATGTACTGCAGGGTTTTTTATTTTTGGGTTATATTGTTTGAGCTATTTTGCATCATGAAATCGATGAACAAGTTCATGTACTGCAGCTATTTTGCACTGTGTTTAACCTAAATGTGGGGGCTTTGTTAGCTCTGTTTCCTGTATCTCTCTAATGTAGGACTAGATTTGACAAAATGTAGGACTAGATTTGACAAACCAAACTAGACCCAATACTGCAGGAACTTATAAACCAAAGAACAACCAGATTTCCACTAAGATAACCAATTAAATCAGACCAACGGAAACAAAGCAAACATCAGCTATCGATCTAAGAAAAAACCCAGTAATTTCTATGACTAAACAGTACCAGATGGGCAGAGACAACTCAAGGACTGATAACAGTTCAAAATAGTGTCAAACAATTGGTAATTAATGATTCAGAATCTGAAAATCACAGCAGGAATCAACCCAGATCAATCGATCTCAGTTCAGTCCAAAACAGATCACTAAAAGACGAAAAAACAGAGATTTTATAGAACTTCCAAACGGCTGGTCAGAACCAGCCCTAACTTAGGCCGAGTTCTCCTTGGATGCTAGAAAAGCCTCGATCAAAACTGTAGCCCCAACAGAGAACTAAAACTGCTACAGGTTCCAGGAACCGATTGTGCAGAAAAAAGAGATTTTTCTGGGCAGATTAAAAAAATAAGATACCTGTCTTATGAACAGTAGCAGATCTATGAAACAAGCTTGAGAATAACTAAAAAAGCAATAAGAAGATACTTGTAGAACCCTCATGGACTTCACGCTGCAAGGAGTCAATTGGATCAAACACCAATTCCTTCAGCCTTGATCAAACACAAGACAACTCTTCATGAAGAAGACAATAGCAATAGCCATTATTTTTTTTATCAAAATCATTATAGGCTTTTAGGAGCCTCATCTTCTTTATTTATAATGTTAATGGGGGAGGGAATTACAAAATAGAAGGTTCCTCAAAAAGGAAACCAAATATTCTCCTAATACAATAGTTACTAAAAACTGAAATTAGAAACTAACTGAAACTAGAAACTAGTTGAAAAAGGAAACTAACTACCAATGACTTGATTCAGTTAATAACTTGACTCCTAAGGAAACAAATACAACTCAAATCAAGCCCAATTAAAAAGGAAACTAATGAAAATGAAAACTAACTAATAATCCCGTACTCAATCTTAGAACCCCCTTTTAGACCCATAAAAGTGGTCTATTACACTCAAAACACATGGGATCAAAGGCCTAACATGTATGGAACTCAACCTTAGGCTTATTCATAATAAAACAAGCCTATTTTGGTAATTAATTTGCATCACTCTCTCTCTCTCTATATATATATCTGAAATCGATGATATTGTTTACCTATCCATTGATATGTAGAATAAATTGGTATAATTTAAACAATTGTTACTGTGTTATTTTATTCAAATGGTAGAATAAATAGGTCTGTTGTTTGATTCAAATGGTGCTACCTTTCATGTGCTGTGTTTGTTGGGTTTTTTTAATTGCCGATTATGTTAATAGCATGTTCTCTTTAAATGGTGATTCAAATGGTGTTACAAATCATTGTTCTCTTTTTAATATGGGATCTGGGATCTGGGATCTTGTTTTTCCTTGGTTCTAAGATCTGGTTTTCCCTTGTTTTTCGTTGTTTCAATATTTTGTGAAGGGCCTTAACATCGCAATTTCCAATTTCTATCTGGTTTCAATTGTTGCTATACTGGGTTGCATTGGGGTAGTATATGATATGTGACATCGGTTAAGCTTCTTCCCTACATTCAATGTTGTTTACTATACAACTACATTCAATGTTGTTTACTATCCGGTTTATTTTTTGCTATCTCCTTTTATACCATATAACTACCATTCAAACTACAATATAGTGAGAAAATCCCAACCGAAATAGCACATTGTGATGCCAAAACTTCAGAAACCAATATCATATTAACATCCCACAAAATGATGCTGCTCAGTACCTCTCTCTCTCGCTCTCTCTCTCTCTCTCTATATATATCTCACCAGAAACTGAAGAATGAACAAATATCAGAGATCAGATTTCAGATGGATGTACAGGCCTAAGAACAGAACATAGCTGATATTCAGATTCAGCTAATTAGAGTAGAATGCCATTCATGGTATCTGTTTGACATATACCTAGCAGATCTAAAGAACGCACTAAAAGTTTCAACTGTAGAACTAAGAGTCTCGGTGGATTCGAACCACCGTACCATGGGTATTACCCTAGGTGCTCTACCAGTTTGAGCTAAAGACTCCTTACCTAAAAAAAAAAAAAAAAAAAAAAAAAAAAAAAAATCACTTGTTGGTACAATTGAGAGATAAGAACATCAAGAAAAATAGAGACATGTATGATAATTGCCCATCTGAATCAGAAAGAAATTGAAAAGTGATATCAGACTCATATATCCCAAACAATTTGAATGATCAAGGAATTTCTAATGAACAATGCCTTACAAATGCTAAGTATCGACAACCATTTAGAAAAAAAAAAAAAGAAAAAAGCAAAATATCTAATGGAAAACCAGCTTAAAAGTCAGGATGCTCAAAAAGAGAAATATCAAGTCAGGACAGAAGAACATAATCAAGCAATGCTTCTTTCTCCTCTGTACATGTCTCACACAGAATGGTCTGGATAAGTGAACCTAACATTCCACAGGGTTTCCTTAATTAGATTTTCTAGACCACGAGTTGAGTAAATCAAGTGAAAAAGACCATTCTAGTTTTACTTAATATTTATGTCTTTATGTGAGCAGCTATAAAATTAGAGATTGGATGATTTATGTTCATGTGACCTGACCAGTCATTGAAAAAGAAACTCTCCGATATCTAGTAAATGTTTCTTGTCCCAATTGGCCTTCATATTGTTCATATGCATTTCACAGCCACAAAGGACGGCTTCTTTCCGTCAACTAATCTTGGACTTGGCACAGAAAGAAAATTCCAGGATGAGAATATGGCATCATAATAACTGAAACTTATCCCTAAGAATCCTAACTTGGAGTATTTCCAAATCAGTGATCTACAAATCAAATCAATTTGGAGCTAATCAATCAAACTCCAGGTGAAATCACTTCTTCCCATATCAGCAAAAAATGGAAAGTAGGTGAGACTTACAGATTCTTGAATCTCCTATTTAACAGTGTAAAATGGGTCTTGAAGCGCAGCTAGATCAATCCTTCTTGTCTTGGGCAAAAGAGATGGAACGCCCCAACTTGGACAGATTTGAGACCCTAGTAAATCAGGTCTTCACTTCGGGAGAGGTAATAGCGCCTCCAAGTCGAGCTACGTGGAGGTGTCGTCCGAATGATTTGCAAGAGGGTGAGAGAGAGAGAGGAGATAGAGTCTGACTCGAACAACGGCTGGTTTCTTTGTTATCCAGGACTGAGATTTGCAAGAGGGAAGTTCCTGATCTGAGGATTTCTAGTGAAGAGGTTGCAGAGAACAGGGAGTGCGAGAGAGAGGAGGGCGCGAGAGAGGAGTTTGAAACTGATTTCAAAATCAAGATGCGTGTAGGGTTTTGTGTTACGTTCGACATAACAAGAATAATTGGTTTGGTTTGATATGGAAACCGGTTTGGGTTCTGGTTTATTTTGCCAAAATCGGTTTCATATTCTCCATCTTCTTTCACTTCATCCTAGCCATCCACGTTAGTGTTGCCACATGTTGCCTTCTGCACCTAGAATAACACGGGAATAACAGATCCTAGAATAACAGAGGATCTGGATCCCAAAATCATAGGGAAATTTTTTTATATATATACATGGAAAATCAAAATCAGACCGGATTAACCCAATATTATCATGTGTAGAAAACGATCATGTGTATCCGTTAGTGTCGACGCGTGTCACCGTTTGTATCCGTTTAAAATGCATTTTGCCATATGCTGCTATACAATATGGGAAAAAACTGAAACGGCTAACGATTCTGTTTAAAACGTACGTTTTAAATCTGAATTTTAAGGGTAAAATAGGAATTTTAACATATTCATTAGGGGGAAAAAAAAAACCATTCGATAGGATTTTGGTTTCTTGCTTTTTCCCCCTTACCCTTCTTCTCCGTCTTAGAATACCGAAACAGGGGCACTCCCATTCACCACTCCAGTTGCAGTGCCGTGGTGGATGTGATTGTATCTGACGTTCTTTTATTCCGAAAAGGTAAGATCTTCCTAAAATGTAAGATCTTTTTCTCTCTCCCCTGCTCTAACCCTTTCTTCCTCCCTTGACATATCCACGATAGTTTTCTTTGAGTTTCTATGGGGATTTTTGGGGTTTTGTCGCTTGGGGATATGCTATTATTTGGTATTTCAATGTCTGTGTTTATTCTTCTTTCCTGTTTTTAAGCTCGTATTTAGTTCATAGCGTTGCAAACTTGCAATAGCAGATACTATAGCATTCAGAGAGCTCAGGGGGCTTGCAGTTGGTATATGCGATCCCTAAAAGAACTAGTTTCTATTTTTTATCAAGAACCATTACTCCATATCCAACCATCATCTGTTGCTGATCTTTTGAAGTACTCAAGAGGACCTTTCAATCTACATTCGATGGTAGTGTAATCCCCATCTATGGTGCCTTTGGATGCTATTGTTAGTTTGCCAATGAATTGTACTGTAACGACTATTCTGGTTTCACATAGTTTCTAATTTTGGCAGCAAGCTTCCATATAGGGCCAATTGGGCCCTTGGATTGTGTCTACACTTTGTATCCTTGCACTAGTGTTGATTCCTTATTGTTGACCTAAGTTTTTGTCATGTTATAAACCCTGCTACTACTGTATTTAAGGGTATAACTCGCTGTCCTACGGTACATTCAATCCTACAATATGTATGGAGTTTTTTTTTTTACATTTTGGACTTTTTTTTTTTTATTATGGTGTATTAATTTTTAATTTGGAATTTACATTGGATGCTATATTTTGGATGATATATGCTTGAATGTTTGATTTTGTTGTAGTTTGGAACATTAGATGCATGTATACAACTAATAATCTCTCAATTTACATGAGTATACTATTTTTTTTTTGGTTTCGTTTCTTTGAAAACTACACGTTTAATACCCGTACCGTTCGTTTCTGTCCGTTTGCGGTTCCCCTTTTTTTTACCGTATTGTTCATCATTTTTATCTGTTTAAAACCCATACGTCTCTGTTTTTTTTCTGTTCCCGTTTTTGCTAACAATGGTCTCGAGGTCTCACACTCTAGCCCCTCATTTCTCTGCGTGTCTCTAGGCCCCCAGCACCTCAGTACCTTCATCCATGGCGGCATCTTGCCAAATCTTACGCTCTTCTTCAACATCTCCAAGTGTCAAATCTGTCCTGACTCAAACCTTTCGCTTCAAGACCACATCAACGACGCCCTCTCACCATAATCAACACCAGCTTGAGCAAGAGTTTACGAAGCCCAATGAGTTCTTAGGGTGCTGGAAAGCTCCCAAGGATCCAAAGGAAGCAGAGGCGAATCTAGGGCAGTTGAGGAGAGAGTACGCGAAGCAGGTTAAGGAGCTTCGCAAGCAGTATATCTATGAGATGGAATTGCAGAAGCAGGAGAAACACTTGAAGGACGAAGCCAAGCGAGAGGCTGTTCGTATTGCCAGGGAGGAGCGAAAGGCTGCCAAGGCTGCTATGGCTCAGGTTCGAGCTGCTGAGCGGAAGGTCCTCGAAGAGGAGTTCCGTCAAACCCTTGTGAGTAGATCAATTTCTTCCTTTTATTGGTGTTTTTTTTTCTCTATCCTTGTTTTCTTATTTATCCATTTCATTAATTGCATTATTTATTTTTGAGAAATTGAAACCAGTTTCTCGCTTCCCTAATTATCAAATAGCATTTCTTTTATCTTTCATGGCCTTCTGTAATTCCATGAATGATCCTTTTCTTTTTTAATTGAATGACGTTTTTTCAGGTAAGAGGAGAATGTAATAGTACATCTCGAATGTGAAAAATCAAAACTAGACAATAACATGAGCAGCTAATTTCGCACTGAGGAATACTAGTCCCGTAATGCAGTCTCTGTCTCACAGATCCCTATTTGAAGTATTACTATGGGACAGACATGTGCGAAGTTCAAATATGACAGGAAAAGTTGGCTGACTGCTTTGAGTCTGTTAGGTCATGTGTATGGGATCGTTTCTAATTTTATGATTGAATGTTAATTGGATTGGATGCCTCCAACTCAATTTTTTAGGAAATGTCAATTTTTGGACGATCCTCAAAACTTCAATCTGTTTGGTGATCTTGAGAACACTGTAGTCATCCTGGTCATATAACTATGAGATGATGATATTGGACATTTGGCTGAGATTTTAATATGTTCATGTTATTCTCTAAACTTATAAAGTTTCAATATTGATAAATTACACAATGTTATTGTTGCAAAACAAATTTCTTCAGTCAAGATTAAGTAAGACAATAGATATTCCTTAACTTATGAATGTTCCTATATCATTTAGTCCATGTCATAATGCTAGAGGAAAGAGGAGGAAAAGGGTCTTTCATGTCAATCCTACATACTATTTGATTAACATAATTGAGGCATTGGAATAATTTTCAGCAGGATCGATCAATCTAACAGGATTCCTGAATTGCTGTAGACCTGTAGTTGAATGTTGTTGGGAGTCTAAAGGTCAAACTTGTTAATTAGCCAACAAAAGAATCAGGTTGTCTGGGTTACTCCAGCCTTACACAGAAGAGATAAGTCTAATCTGCCTGTACTTTAATTGAAAGTCCACTATCTGAACACACTACTAATAAATGCCAAGAAGTAAACCAAATATATACAAGATTAAATAGAGTGAAAAATAGATAATTCAGCCACTCTCTATAAGTCAGTTGGAAACCTACCTAAGAAAAGAAACTACTATTATGGAGAACCAATTTGGTTTTATGTTAGGAAGATCCACGACAAAAGTTATTTATTTATTTAGGAGACTCATGGAAAGATTTAGAAATTGCAAAAAAGATCTCCATGTGGTCTCTATTGACTTAGAAAAAGCTTATGACAGAGTCCCTAGAGAGTTAATCTGGTAAGTGCTTGAGAAAAGTGTTTCAAGTAAATATGTGGATATAATTAGAGATACGTATGATGATGTGGTGACTAGTGGAAGAACTGTGGGGGATCAAGGTTGTGAATTTCCGATTACAATTGGGTTACATCAAGGATCAACTTTAACCCCTATTTGTTTGTACTTATCATGGATGAATTAACCTGAGACATTCAAGATGATGTTCCTTGTTGTATGCTTTTTGCTGATGATATTGTTTTGTGGATGAGATAAAAGTAGGGACTAATGTCAAGTTGGACTTATGGAAATCAACATTGGAATAATTTTTTTTTAAGATAAGTAGAGCAAAGACGGAGTATATGGTGCAAGGATGGATAATGATGTGGTGAAAATTGATGGAAGGGAGGTTCCACAAAGTGATTATTTTAGGTATGTGGGATCAATCATAAATAAAGAAGGTGATATAGAGGATGATGTTTCACAAAGAATTAAAATAGGATGGATGAAGTGGAGAGGTGCATCCGGAGTGTTGTGTGATTGACGTATTACGTTGTGAAGATAAGAGGGCTCTGCATCTTCAATCAGACTGTTGATCAATTCCGTTGTTTCAATATCGTTATCAGGATTATAATCGGGCCGATCTGGATAAGAAGGAATAGGATCATAACATTCAGTTGCGGTTCTTGGTCATGGATATTCAAATAGAAACGACCTCTTCATACTTTCTTGGAGTGTATGAATGTTGTCTTTCATCAAAAGTGATACGTCGGAGATATATTCAACATCCATGATGAAGATGCAGAATTGAAGACATACTCAAGGAGGAGGAAGAAGAGGGTCAACTGTGGCTAGGAGGTCAACCAAGTCCAGCCAATAGGTCCACGGCTCGGGCTGTGATGGGGTTTACTAGTTTCTAATTTCAGTATTTTATTTTCCTAGTTTTTATTTCCAGATTTGGAAACTAGAGGACTTGTTTTTATTTAGTTTCCTTTTTTCAGTTTTTGGAAACTAAGTTTTAGCTTCTATTATTGTACCCCATCACTATTCTAAATAAAGGAGGGCTCTCACATACAAGCCCACGATTTTATGAATGAAATAATGCTTCTGCGTTTTTGCTCCCTTGTGAGTGTGCTTTATGTGTGATCAAAGTGACGGACTGGTGTTTGATCCAGTGACTCTTTGCGGCGTGAAGTCCAAGAGGTCTCTTCAAGTTTTATTCTTCTTCTTTCAAGTTTTTTCTGCAAGATTCTACAGGCCAGGTACAGATCTGATCCTATTTCTGTTTTCTGGTTGTTAGAAACTCAGATTCTCTTCCACTGACCCTCTACTGATCTGGACTTCCAGCCACCCGATGGCCTTACTAATTTGGTCGAGTGTTACCCCTGTTGAATGCGTGGTTCGACCCTGTTTTGGAGTCTATCAGACCAGAGAAATGTGAGTTATAGGAATTCTCCCTATTCTGGCCGATTGTATTTAGTTGAAGTTTCTGCCCGGAATTTTGGTTCGACTGTTCTGATTGTTGGTGCATTATTTAGTCTCTGTTTTCCTATGATTTTGTCTGATGCAGATCCGGGTTCCAAGAACAGGAATCGGATTGCTTAGGGCCCACAATAAAGTAGTAAATTCAAAATATAAGGAGTAATGGCAGTTCTGTAATTAACTGAAACTAAAGGGAGGTGGCAGTTTAGTAATTACAGGAAAACTAGAAAGGATTGGCAGACTTGTAAATAAAAGGGATCTTAAAAGGAGGAAAGGAGGTTAAAGTAACTGATGGGATATGAAGGGAATTATCAATTATTGACCATGAACAAATTAGGAACAACATTCAACTTGATGGCATGGTGTAAATAGGAGGTTAAAGTAAGGGGCAACAATAAGGCAATAAGACAAAAGAAGGACTTTTAACACAAAGGATAAAAATCTAGAAGAATTTTGAATCTCCACTTTTAGAAGAAGAGTGTAACGTATAAGGGGGAGGGGGTATTCTTGGAATGGAAAATAAACTCAATGGCAAGTTGTAATACAGTGGGGAATGGAAGGGGCATTAATATGAGATATTAGAATAAAGTAAAACCCAATCACCACTTTATGAAGTTGTCTTCAACTAAGCCTCAAGCGAAAACGCAGAAAACACTTTGGGGTTCAGGCGCAATTTTCCTCGCCATTGATTTGTTCTCTATGAAGTTCCAGGCGATGGAAGATGCTGCAAAGCCTTGCCGTACGCCCACCCTAATGGGTTCCATTGTTCAACACTCCAGGAGATATTATCGACTGAAACCAGACCTGGGCGGTACCTTTGGTTAACCTGAGTTGCAGGTTTATCTCTCCTAACAGAGATCTTCTTTGGGTCTGAAATTCTAGGGTTCAAGTCGCCTACGATAGGGGTTCTTATGCCCTAAAGCTCAGACCCATCAGAGGAGTATTGATGGAGATCGACCTCAACACTAAGGGCTGTTTATACTACCCAGAAAACAAAGTATTAGTAGTGAGGAGAAATAATAGGGAATTAAAGGGAGATCGAAACCTCTCTTTGAGACTGCTAGGGTCGCAGGAATAGAACCAGAAAAGAAAGAGCAAGAAAAAAATAATGACAGGAGAAGGGAGGGAAGATAGAGAGAAAAGAAAGAGTAAACAGAGGGGAAAGAAAGAAAAGGCTAAAGGGATTGAAAAGAGAAGTAAGAGAAGAATATCAGAGAAGGGAAAAGAGAGAGATGGGTAGAGAATATTAGAGAAGAGGGAGAAAGAAAACATCCATGGCCGCCATCGACTTCAACCAAAACATATTGTCTCAAATTCATTCAAATCTAAAACTGAGTTCTCCATTACAGGGCTATTTAAAGAAAAATAATGACATAATTTTGGAAGCTAATTAAAAATGGAAACTAAACCTAGATAGCAACTAAAATAAAAATCAAATCTAAATAAAAGACTGTTAATCTAATCTCTAACCAATAAAGGAAGTAAATAAAAATCAAGTCTAAAGATAGCAACTAATTCCATCGCTGAGCTGCATCACTTTCCTGATTTCCTGGTTATTATTCAGCTACTGAATTGCTGAATTATTTAGATCGATAGGGCTGATCCTTGCTTAGTTATTTCAGTCTTGCTAGTATTCTGTTGTTTACATATTTGGAGGTTGAATGGGTGTCCTTCGATAAGTATCCTGCTGTTTGGAACCAGATTACTTTGTTGATTCTAGTTCTACATTATGAAGAGCTCCAGGTTCGGCTCTGATACAAAATTGATGCAATCTTGGGTTTGATAAACCTGATTATAGGTTGTTATGGGCCCACCTGAATTATTAAATCCAAATATAAAGAGAGGATTGCAATTTTGTAATTTCGGAAATGTATCCCCTTAAGAGTACGGACAGCAATTGAAAGGACCAGATTATAGATAAAGTTGGAGAAGAATGGTTATTCTGGAAATTAAAAGAGTGAAATATAGATTCAATAAAGAAAGGAGGGGCTACGTGCATGTAATATAAAATATGGTTCTAAATGCTAATTCGAAGATGACCCTGTTCTTCAACCTCTCGATTGTTTTCAGTCAATGGTAAACCACTTGGGTTCAAGCATGAGATTTGCCTCCTTATGAACTCATTCAACCTAAGATCTTGGGGATAAAATATATGCTACATTGGAAGAACAATCGGTGAAGGAACTAGCATGATCTGATATCAGATCTTGAGGTATGTTCCTAACCCAACCCGAGTTTGAGCTTGATGCTCTCGATTCAAGCAGGTTTTTTAACTAGAATTTTGCTGGCAGGGTCACTCAAAGGTAGGAAGTAACCTCCCAAAGTTGTAGAGAGAAGAGGGTTGGGAGATTGATGAGAAAATTTTTCCTGACTGGGAGAGGTTCCTGTCAGGGACCATGACCACAACAGCAGAAGCTGAGGCTCAGGTTGTGGATGCTACTAGCACCATCAATACAACAGTATGGCAGCGACACATGATCTTGAGTGAGTGGGTTACCTGTGTGTTTGCGGGTGTGCCTTCCTTGGCAGGACTTGGGTTCAGCCAGCCTTGGGTGTGCCTGTGTTGAGGAGGAGGAGGAGGAGACCCTACCGTAAAACCTTAGTTTCTTTTCATTGAAATCCAGAACTGGATATTTTAATGGTCTTGCTTACATATAAAAAAAAGTTTCAAAACTCAAAAAACTAAAAATAGAATTCAAAGCTAACTGGACTCTTATCACCCTGTCAACATGAATAAAATAATAAAAGGAATTTACATACTAACCCCTAATTAACCCTCTCACATCATCAATTATGAGTTGCATAAGCTATATCGGGAACTCGCTGAGAATCAACAAAAGATTGACTCGAAACTTGACCAGCAGATGGCACATTCTGAAGCCAATTCGGTGGCGGGTGGATTTAATTTTGGGAAGCCTAAATTTCAACTGAAGAAATCAAACAAGCTTGATGTAGAATAAAACACTAACTTCCTACGAAAGTCTCAACTTAATAAAACTCTTAATGGCCCGGAACTGTAAAATGAAACAAAAATAAGCTTTTAAAAAATGGACATGATGGGCCTTTTAAAGCTGGATCGCGACGGGTCTTTTAATACTGGTCTTCATGGCCAGAGCTGGGCTGGAAGGCTGTAATTATGGGGGCTTAAAACTGTCTATATCAATGGGGTTTAAGGGCTGAACAATGCTGCCGGTCTTCTCTTCCACCTTCATTAGCCCTTAAGCTCTTATTTACTTGCGCTCATTATGGATGATTTAACCAGAGACATCCAAGACGAGGTCCCTTGGTGTATGCCTTTTGCTAATGATATTGTGTTAGTAGATGAGACAAAAGCAGGAATTAACATCGAGTTGGAGCTATAGTGATCAACCTTGGAATCAAAAAGTTTGAAGACAAGTAGAAGAAATGGTGTGTGACTTTAGTTACACTAGGATAGTTAATGAGGTGGTGAATATTGATGATAGGGAGATTCCACAAAGTGATTATTTAAGGTATTTGGGCTCAATCTTAAATAAAGAAGGTGATATAGAAGATGATATTGCTCATAGAATTAAAATAGGTTGGTTGAAGTGGAGACGTGCGTCTGGAGTATCGTGTGATTGGCGTATTCCTATAAAGCTCAAAAGAAAATTTTATAGGACTGTCATCCGATCGACTATGATGTATGTAGCAGAATGTTGGGTAGTTAAGTAGCAACATATAGATAAACTAAGTGTAGTGGAGATGAGGATGTTGAGATGGATGTGTGACAAAACTAGGAAGGACAAAGTTAGGAATGGCCCCATTAGAGCTGAGAACAATCGAGGGAAGAAGAGGGTCTTCTTCGAATTAGCAATTAGAACCCTATTTTATATTATTTGTGTGAAGCCCCTCGATGCAGTTATTCGGATGGTTGCTTAGGGCTATTTTTGTAATTTATTATTATTATTATTTTATTCCTGTTGATGGAATCAGAGGAAAGATAATGGAGTCTGATCCAAACCCTACTTCAGAGTTAGAGTTGGAGTTTGAGTAGGATTTATTTTAATTTTTAGTTTTTGAGTAGGAGTCTTGTTATCCTCTTTATATACACAAATGTAACCGATGATGAAGAGGAGTTTTGAATAGAATAGCTTACCTCATGTGGTGCTTCTGTTGCACAACTCTGGCTGCTGTTCCGCTTCTTCTTTTATCTTCCGTAACAGGTCAGATTCCCTTCAACCCTTCTGCTACTTTCTTCTTTATTATTTCCTCCTAATATTCCCTCCTTCCCGCCCCCCCAAAAAAAAAAAAAAAAAAATCCCTCGATTCCTTCCTTATTGTTTTTTCTTCCGATCATTCTTTCGGCGCTAACTGAGTTCAACCATAGAGGGAGTTGATCTTTCTCAATCCTTATTCTCTTAGCTTCAAACTTTGGGGTCTGAGACCTCATCCTAGGGCAATTCAGATTGTAACGTCTGATGTGACATATCGTCTGAATAGAAAGTCCTACACCAAGTTTTGAATCTGGTTCATATTCTTCCAACCAGTTGCAGAATAATTGATGCCTATTACTGTGATCCACTGGGACTCCTTGTTACTTGCATTCAATAGATTAGTGAATTGAGATTCACCACCTGGAATTTCAGCCCTATCGGTGATCATAGGAGAGAGTTTCTCCCTTCGAAACTGGTACTATTCCACTGCTGGATGTGCCTTGTTCGAAGGATGAAGATGACCTTCCCTTTGTCAACATTTAAAGCCCTCTTTACCTCCTTCAAAATCTATTTACGATTTTGTCCTAAGTTTTGTTTGCTTCTCAAAAAAGTCCTAAAGTGTTCTGGTACTTATGAAAAACTGCCATTGATCTTCAATTTGGTTTATTTATCATTTTTGTGGGCCCAAATGTGACCTATATCAGGGTTTTGGAACCCTAGATTGCATCACTCCTTTCTTAATTGAATTCATGTTTCATTATTTCTTTTAATTTCCAGAATAATTTTTCTTCTCCAACTTTATTTACAATATGGTCCCTACTATTGTAGACCATACTCTTAAGGGGTTAAGATCTGAATTATGGGATTGCCATTCCTCTCCTTGTATTTGGATTTATTAATTCATGTGAACCCATAACAACCTGTAATCAGGATTATTGAACCTGTGATTGTGTCACTGAGATTAGGGGGCCACTTAAGAATTCGATTGTGGAATCTTTTTATGCATTGACGGACAACTTATCAAGTGTGGGTCAGCCTTGCTGCACAATAATTTAGTAGCTTGACTCTATTAGCTGATGTTGACTTCTCTTTGCCAGATACTTGAACAAGAATATAATCTTGATTGGCCCCTACCTTTTCTTAACTTTAAAAGAATTGGTACACTTTCAGCAAGCAAGTCCTTCCAAATACTAATGCCTTTGTACAGGAAAAGACCTTGTAAAATTAGGAGAATACAGGGTTAATTCACAGTATATTTGTATGGACAGCAATGACTTATTTTGCACCTTTTACATGACATGCCACTACGGTCGTCTCTGAGGATGGGCAAAAGTATAGCATCTATACACAGTAGAAAGCACATAAATTCACTCCCACTTTACAAACCTGATCTGCAGAAATCATCTCTTAAAGGACCTTTTTTTTTTTTTTTTCTTTTCAACAGGTGATTGATGAGTGGCTTAGATATGGCTCTGCTTTATGTCTAATTGATTAGAATATCTTGCAACTCTGTTCCCCTTCCCCCTCAAGATTATCATTTTTGAAATGATTTAAGAAAGTGGTCGACACCAACAACAACAGAAAACTCAGCCTTATTACAACTTAATGGGGCCGGCGACATGGATCCAAACAAAACAAATTGGGTAAAGACTGAGGTCTAAATAGGAAAGGGGGTTGCAGAGATGAGAAAAGAGCGATAAGAAATGAGATGAAAAAGACATAAGAGAGATTAAAAATGAATGCAAGATGAAAAATGAAAGATAAAAGTAAGAGGAAAGAGGCCAGCCCGGCAAGCTACGGGAAGCACAGCTAAATGGGGTTGACTGCATGGTCCTTGCTCTCTAATAAACTCTATCCGAGGTCATACTTGGTACAAGAACCAAATTATGCAGGCCTTTCTTCACAACTTCTCCTATGGTCATTTTAGGCCTGCCTAGCTCTTTTAACCTATTCAATCTGAATCATATCACTCTTCTTGACTGTGGCGTCCTTAGGCCTCCTTTGAACATGGCCATATCATCTCAAACGATTTTTTCGGAGTTTATCATTGAGCAGGTCAACCCCAAAATCAGTTTGAATACAGTCATTCCGTACTTTATCCTTCCTAGTTTTTCCGCACATCCATCTTAACATCTTCATCTCTGCTACACATAGCTTCGTAATATGACAATTTTTAAGTTTTAACAGCCCAAAATTCTGCCCCATACATCATGGCCGGTCGAACAACAGTCTTATAGAACTTCCCTTTAAGCTTTAAATAGATACGTCGGTCTCGCAGTATTCCTGTCGAACATCAGTCCTAACGAAACTGGTCAACAACGTTTAGAGAAAAATGAATCTAAACACTCGAATCCATGTCATATATAAAGGAAGTTACATCTAGCGAGGCTGCAAGATGTGTTCTTTAGACTTGTTAGCTTCTAAACCCTAATGATTTGAGCAGACTGGAACACAAGCGGGTATGAAGTAGAAGAAGTGAATAAAAAGAAAAGACAAAAGTTACAGATCCATGTAAGCCACAAGGAATCTATAGTCTACCATGACTCGGATGTAATTGAGGTTCAGCTGTAAAACATTCCATATAGTGTATGAGCTCCGTTGCCAGCCCTTTATGTAGATTCATTATAAAGTTGACTGACTGAACCACTTTGCAGTGTCATAAATGAATATTCTCCTTGGATTCTAGTCCTGAATCCTGATCTCATAGGGAAGCCATTTCTTTCTTCATCAGTTGAAAATGAAAACCTGTTGTTGCTACAATGTACTAGTTCAACACATTAATTTTCTTGAATTATTATGAGTTGTTTCCATTCTGTTCTTTTAGACCTTGTATGGCAACTCCTTGAGCAATCTTCTGATCTTTACTGACAGGTATTCAGTCTGATTTTAAAACAGTTATTTGAGTTCTCCCCTTGATAATTGAAGTTCAACATTGTTATTTAGTATTGTGTTATGCAGCCCAAAACAATTCAATTCAATATACTCATAGTTGTCACGGCGTCAAATCGATCCAAGGCGGTGGAGGGGTGGCTAATCGATTTGGCGATGAATCGCCTGTTTTGGCGTTGCCATGGCGGTCAAATCGCCCATGTGTCATTTTTTACTTTCCCTATTTTTCAAAATTATTTAGTATGCTACTTTTTATTTTCCCTATTTTTTAAAGTTATTTAGCATGCTACAAGCCTAGAATATATACTCTATAACATATAAAACCAACATTAAGCAACATCAAATCATAAAAAAATCAATATAGCCATATCATGTCATCAAAAATCAAAATGAATTATTGACTTATATAGTTATACATCAAGTCATCACTCATCAAGTCATAAAAAATCAACATGTACATTACACAAAACTAAAAAGTAAAAAGCTAACCTGTGACTAAAGCTTGAAATGAATGATTGGAAGTGAGTGAGCACTGAGCAACCTGAACAAAGTACAATGTATATATATATATATATATATCAATATATCATATATGAATCAGAGATATTGATTCATATCATATATGAATCAATATATCATATAAGAAGCCTCAAAACTCCTGATGGGACTTTGGTGGAAGGTAACGACCAGATTGGGAATTATACTGTTCAGTCATATGAGCAATTTTACAAAGCTGTGCCTTTAGTGGAGCATGTGGAGCTTCTTGAATCTATACCGAAGGTTCTTCATCAAGGTGATCACTATGTGCTTGATGTCTTACCAGGGAATGAAGAAATCAAAAGAGCTGTTTGGGACCTGGACCCAGATAGCTCTCCTGGTCCGGATGGTTTTTCTGGAGCTTTCTTTAGAAGATGCTGGAATATTGTCGAGTTAGAGGTGTGCAATGCAGTTAAGTATTTCTTTAGTACTAGTCAATTGCCCAATGGTGTGAACAACAATTTTGTGGTACTTATTCCTAAGGAGGAGGGAGCATCTTCTATCGATAAATTCCGGCCACTGTGTATGGGGAATTTTTATTGTAAAATTCTTTCCAAGATAATGGCAATGAGGCTTGCTAATTTGCTCCCTAGGCTGATATCTGAAGAGCAGGGGGCATTTCAAAAAGGAAAGTTAACCCATGACAACATCAGTGTGGCCTCAGAACTGGCCAATATGATGTTTGCTTCTATGAGAGGGGGAGGTCTGGGATTAAAAATTGACATCAAGAAAGCATATGATACTCTTTCGTGGTCCTTTATGTTTCAGGTGCTGCGGCGCTTTGGATTCACAGAGAAGTGGATAACATGGCTGAACCAAATCTTGATATCCTCTAAGATATCGATTTTGATTAATGGAGGTCCACAGGGATATTTTGGTGTGGAGAGAGGGCTGAGGCAAGGGGACCCAATATCTCCCATGCTTTTTATTATTGCGGAGGAAGTGCTATCGCGAGGTTTAAAGCATCTGATCGAGATTAATCAACTGAAGCCAATTCATGGGCCTCGCGGTGTCAAAACTCCTGCCCATATTCTATTTGCAGATGACATATTCATCTTCTCCAATGCTTCTATGAGGTATGTGAGGACTCTTAAAGAATTTCTTCTAAAGTACCAAGAGTTTTCTGGGCAGGGCATCAGCTTAGAAAAAAGCAAACTTTTTTTGGGAAAAATATCACCTTCCAGGAAGCATCGAATATCTGAAACTTTAGGCATTCCCATGTGTACCTTCCCTACAAGGTATCTAGGTGTGGAAATCTTCAAGGGAAGGATTAAAAAAGATACTTTGTTGCCGATTATGGACAAGGTTAAGGGGAGACTGGCGGGTTGGAAAGGGAAACTGTTGTCAATGGCAGGTAGGGTGGAATTGGTTAAATCGGTGCTTTCGGGGATGCCGACTCATAGTTTCTCTGTTTATTGGTGGCCTGCATCTCTCGTGGCGATGATGGAGAAATGGATGCGAAATTTTATTTGGACAGGTGATGTAGATACGGTTAAGGCTGTCACAGTGAAGTGGGACTCTATGTGTAAGCCCAAGGATGAGGGAGGGCTGGGCCTTAGGAGACTGCGAAAGCAATGCTGTGCAAATTGATTTGGAGGATCAAAACGGAGAAGACAGCAGCGTTAACCTTTCTCAGAGCTCGATTCCTAAAGAAGGATGGAAGATCCTTCAAAAATTGCAACACCTCCACTATTTTTGCAGGTCTCAGGAAAATGTGGTCCTTTGTGGATGACAAGGAGCGCTGGATCATAGGGAACGGTCAGCTTGCAAATTTCTGGAAGGATAAATGGTGGGGTCCAAAATCCATTATGGAACTTCTTTCGCTGGATAGTGACCATACTCTCTCTACATCAGCAAAGGTGGGGGAGTTTATCATAAATGGAGAATGGCGTCTACCTGAGGTAGTTTCTCCTATGCTTAATGAAATTTTTGGACAGATTAAAAAGATTGACATTCCGAGTTTGCAGATGGAGGATTTCAGGGTGTGGTCGCTAGTTCCTTCAGGGTATTTCTCCTCAAGGTCGGCTTGGGAGGCTGTTAGAGTGAAATCCTTGAAGGTGAACTGGTCTTCTTTGATTTGGCAGAAGAATCTTCCTCCAAGACACTCCATTTTTGGATGGAGAGTGGTGCAAGGTAGAATCCCAACGACGACCTGGTTTGCCAAAAAGGTGTTTATCTCCCATCCAGATGCAACCTGTGTGGAAAGGCTGAAGAAAGTATGGTTCATATTTTTTTACACTGTTCATTCTCCATATCAATATGGAAGAGTTTTTTAGATTTTTTTGGAGTGGCGTGGGTAAATCATCCAAGCATTCAATCATTGTTCCAGTGGTGGAAGAGGAAATCTCAAGTGATTCAGCTAAAGAAGCCATGGAAGTTGGGCTTGATCATCACTATCAACCATATTTGGTGGGAAAGAAATAAAAGAAGGCAGGAAAATAAAGAAAGGGCAGGGCGGTATGTCTTTCAAAGTATAAGGCAAGAGGTTCAGCTTTGCTGTGATGGATCAAGTGAAGAAGTTCGTTCGATTTCAGACTTGATGACCTGCAGGAAGATAGGTTTAAGTATTAGAAATCCAACTTCCCCTTCACCTCTTGAGGTTCACTGGTGTAAGCCTTCCAGGGCGTGGATGAAGATCAATGTGGATGGAAGTTCGCTTGGTAACCCAGGTAATGCAGGTGCTGGTGGTGTCTTACGGGATGATAAAGGCAAGGTAATCGACTCTTTTAGCATTTTTCTGGGAGTTAAACAAATATATGAAGCTGAATTTGAGGCAGTCTTGGAGGGTATTCTGCTAGCTAGACACTATCATGCTAGGGGTGTTTGGATTGAGTCAGACTCAGCGTCCGTGGTCTCAGCAGTTCAGAGAAGGGAGATTCCATGGTTTGCCCTGCAGAAATGGAGATCTGTTATTTCCTTTTTGGAGTTGGTGCAATGGAAGATCACTCACTGTTTTCGTGAAGCTAATGTAGTCGCTGATTTTCTGGCTAGGAAAACATCTAAATCTTGTACTTCAGAATTCTCAGTGGAGTTCCCGAGACATGTAGTTGATGAGTTAGCTTCTGATGCGTTGGACAGGCACCGTTTTCGATTTGGCTAAGCCCTTTGCTTGTTCCCTCTGCTGATGGCCATGCCGAAGGTGGAGGTTGCAAGTGGGTTTAGTGGGATCGGCCTGCCCTTTTGTATTTCTCTTTGTTTTGCTTTGTTCTCTTTTAATAAAATGACCTTTTAGCAAAAAAAAAAAAGATCAAATGATAAGATAAGTGGCTAACCTGTTAAGCTATTAATGACTTACTGAAGCAATGAAGCTTGATAGCAAATGAACTCAACATAAAATAAAAAAAGAAAACTTAAATAATCATTCAAGTTCAAAGTTCAAGTTTAAAGTTTAAAGTTTAAACCTTACATAAAATCCAAACACTCAAACAATCAAACACAAATAACTTAATCATCATAATCATCCAACAGATCAGCAGATGGCAGATTCCCTTGTTGTCCACTAGAAGCATTTGCATTTTCACCAAAGTTATCTATGACATCCAAGTCATCATTCACATCATCCTCTTCTTCCCCATTTGATTCTGATGACTCCCCAACAGCTCTCCCTCTACCACGGCGTGTGTAGCACATATTTCCTCTAGAGATTGATGATTGAGCTCTTCTGGGTCGATTGGGCCCCTCCACTGTTGCCCCCATTGCTCTACCAGCAACGTTCCATGTGAGATTAGCATCAGGATGGACTACATCATCCACTAGCTCGCCAATCATCCACTCACTACTCCAATCCAGTTTTTTAAGCACAAGTGGATCATAATTTCTGTTATCAAGACGCTTTTGTTGAAACCTTTCTTCTAGGTGGCGATTGTATTGAACATAGAATAGATCATTCAAACGTTGATGTTCCAGCCTATTCCTCTTCTTGGTATGAATCTGAATTCATAAACAATAGAGAACAACAAACAAAGTTATTGTTCCAAAAATAAAAAAGTCTAAAATATGAAATAGATGTAATATTCAGCTACTTACAAACTCAAATGTGCTCCAGTTGCACTTGCAACCAGAAGAGGAGCAACAAAGCCCTAGAATACGTCTTGCAACCTTTGAAAGCTCAAAAGCATGACCTCCAAATGAACCCCACCAAGTAACTATAAAAAATAAAAATATATAAAAAAATCTAGATTAATATTTAATATATCACACAAAGTAGCTACTAGCTACTAGGTACAAACAAAACAACTAAACAATGTACTTACTAGGACTCCTGGTTGCCCGTGATCTAATCGCCATATCTGAGGCAAAACCACCTCGAGAATATCTATACAAAGTGGATGGAGTATTTATCTTGTATTGTAAAGCTGGTTCGTGTATCATTCTTTCAATGACTTCATTAAATGTAAGCTGTAGAGAAGATATAATTTGGTAGTCACCATCATCACCTTCCTTATAAGAAAAAAATTTGCCAGGATTAAGAAATAGTGCTGCTCCATACAAAGGACGCCCTATCTGAATCTCCCAACGCATGTTAACAATATCTAACACTTTCTTGTATTACCTTTCTCTATCCCCAAAATTTTCTTTTATTTTCTTTTTTGCCTCATCCATGGCAAAGTGAACCTCAGGCATAGAAGGCCTCTCATCACCATCCACAATCCTCAAGACAGTAAGAAGTGGCTTTGAAGCTCTAAAACAATTTTCCACACCATTCCAAAATGCTACAGCAAACACCATATCAACCACTTTCTTCCTAGCCTCGGTCTTTGCCAAATTAGAACTAGTCTATTCTTCAGAAATAAACAAATGCCTTAAGTCATCTTTATGTTTTAACAAGCTTTGAAGTGTCAGAAATGCAGTTGCAAATCTAGTAGCTGCTATCCTCACAAGATCCCTCCCATTTGTTCTAGCCCTCACTGCATCAAGAATGCGTGTCTATAGATGAAGTTGGTTACTTTTTTTGCCTTACTTATCACATTCCTATTAGATTTGAAGAATCCTATTTCCTCCAACATCAGGTCAATGCAATGCGCTGCACAAGGAGTCGAATATACTTTGTCCTCTTCTGCATCAGCATTGTATTGGCTAATTTATAAGCCGATGCATTATGGGACACAACTTGCACAACATAGTCCTCTCCAATTTCTTGAACTTTATTATCAATCAATTCAAACAACTTCTCTACAGTTTGACATATATGAGATGTATCAATAGATTCCATAAAATAAGTCCCCTCTGGACAATTAACGGGGAAATTAATTAAATGCCTTCCTCATTTATTCGTCCACCCATTAGTCATAAGAGTGCACCCATATTGCTTCCAATACTCTTCATATTTATTCATCTCTCCAGATCTATCCTTTGCTGCCTTTAACAATGGCATTCTCACTTCATGATAACTTGGGGGCTTATATCCTGACCCGTACTGTGCAATAGATTCCACCATTACCTCAAACCTCCTTGACTTAAGAGCATTGAATGGAATACCACACTGATAAATCCAGTCAACAATGTGATTATCAACTCTCTCTTTTTCTTTCGCTGATCTAAACCGGTTCTCTATAGTAGTTTGAGGACTACCTTTAAGATGCCTCTCAGCAACCACTTGCTTAGGAGTTTGTCTAACATGAGCATCCATGGGGCCCCTTACTTGTGGCTGAATGACTACTTTCTTTCTCTTAGCAGCTGTCCCAGAGCTAGGAATAAGTCTAGAGGTTGTAGGAGTCCTATTAGACTGTCTTTGACCTTCAACTTCTATATCAACATCCACATCAACACCAGCACCAGCACCAGCACCAGCACCAGCATCAACATCAACATCAACATCAACATCAACACCATCATCATCCAAAATGTCTTGCATCATTCTTCTTATTGCGCATAAGAGCTGCATTCATCTCTGTAGCAATCGCTGCAGTTGTCTTGGTATACTTAGCAACATCGTCATATCCACCCATAAAATGTTGCTTTAACCTTTTAATTCCACACTTGAGGTTTTTTCCACAAAGAGTACATTTAACAAGGTTTTTGTCTGAAAGGTCATGGCCATACCCATACTTCCACCTAGGGTCATTTGATTTGGCCTTCCTAGTTCGGTCTTTGGACGGATCATATGCAGTCGTGCTTATATTATCACCCCCTCTACTACCACCAACAGTACCATCCATTATGAACTCCTATAGTCCTATTATCCTACAAGTTACAAAACAGAGTAACAAAGTATGTTAAGTGTTAACCAATAACATTAACATGATAACATCAAGTATTCAAGTTATAATTTATAAAACAGAGTAACAAAGTATGTTAAACAGTAACATTAACATTAAGTATGCAACTATACAAGTTGTAAAGATATAAACACTTGTTAAACAGTAACATTAACATATATGTAAACCAAAAACCATTAGAACAACATCAAAATCCAAAAAAAATTCAAATAAGCAGTCAGAAGCAACTTATTAAGTGATCCAAGAAAGGATTAAAATAAGGTAGTAAAACAAGCAATCCAATACTTCGATTCGGAACTAATTCTATATTTTTATTTATGCTGTTATGAAACATTAACCATAGAAGAAGGAAAAGAGAAGGAGAAGAACTGAAGAAGAAGAAGGAGAAAGAGAAGTGGAGAAGAAGAAGAAGAATCAGAATTCAGAAGCAGAAGACGAAGAAGGAGAGAGCTGAGAAGGAGGGAAGAAGAGAAGAAGGAAGCAGAAGACAAAGGAGGAGAGAAGGAGAGAAGGAGAGAAGGAGAGAAGAAGAGAAGAAGGAAGTTAGGAACAGAGAAGAGAAAGAGAAGCAGAGTAGCAGAGAAGGAGAAGAATAAGAAGCGGAAGACGAAGGAGGAGAGAAGGAATGAAGAAGAAGAAGAAGAAAGAGTAGCAGAGAAGAATAAGATGAAGACGAAGAAGGAGAAGGAGAAAGACATCGCAGGCCCTTAGGCCTCTTACCTTGGTCTCGGAGAAGGAGAAGGAGAAGAAGGACATCACTCGTAGTCGCAGGCGGAAGCTTTGAGGGTTTAGGTTCACTGCCGGAGAAGGAGAAGGTCACTCGCAGTTGCAGGTGGAAGCTTCGAGTGTTCAAGTTCACTTCCGGGGAAGGAGAAGGTCATTCGCAGTCGCAGGAGGAAGACTTCGACTTTCAAGGGTTTTCGAGGGTTCACTGTTCTTCAATTTGAGAAATTGATAGTTGAGACCCGAGAGTCTTGAGAAATTGATAGTTGAGACTCGAGAGTCTTGAGAAATTGATAGTCGATTGGGTTTTCTTCTGTTTTCTATTTCACCTAACAATAAAAATACAAGAAAGATAATATTCAACATCGTTAGCAAGTAAAAAAAAAAAAAAACCAATACAAAAAGCGATCGATTAGTATAATAGGCGTGCGATGGCGTCCATGGCGTTGACATGGCGACGCCTATAGGACCATGGTGGCCGCCAATCGTGGCTCCCATTAATCGTTGTACTACCATGTCCTCGAATTTCCGCCGGGATGCCAAATCGCCGCCTAAGCGACGCCATGACAAATATGAATATACTCATAAGAAGATGCTGCTGCTGCTTTTTTTACCCCCTTGAGTTGAAACTCTTTAGTTCGACTTCCATCAATACATTTGTTTT